>NC_140967.1:22785291-22790291 GCF_056783735.1 Eptatretus burgeri | reverse complement strand
CTTAAATAAAATTGCCGGCGCTAGACAGACATGCCGGGGGCGCACTCATATTTACAGTACATCTTACCTTAACTTACAAATTTTACACTAAACCATGGCCCAGGATCAATGAACTCTGCAAAAAGAAAGCAGTTAGCAGGGAGCCAGGCTGCCCGCATGCAGTCTCTGACTCAAACAATGCAGGTGACAGGGAACGTGGCTGGCTGCTCACACGCAGTCCAAGGCCTTCCCTTTTGAACTGAACTCAGTGAACCACAACGGTGCTTGGGCTGCACAAACGCAGTCTCCGTGCCAGCTCAAGTGGCACACGCAATGAGCACAACGAATGGATGCATGAATACAAACACGGTGCACGGGCCGCCACTGCAGGCCCGTGTTGTAGCTGCCAACAGGGCAGTTCTCGCAGCTTGCAAACTGTTGCCTTGATCCTGGCGCACATGGAAATGAACAGGGGGGGGGGGGCAAAGCAAAATTGAACGGGGGCTGGTGAACAGGGGCAGTGGGCATGGCATGGCAAAGGCAGCAGGCAAACACAGCCCGCAGAAGAAGGCCGCTGCAGGCAAACTCAGCCCGCAGAACCAGGCCGGCACAGGCCTCGAAGAAAAACAGCCAGCAGATGAACTGGCCGGCACAGGCCTTGCAGTAACACAGCCAGCAGATGAAGCTGGCCAGCTTTTGCCGTCAGTGGAAGTTGGTGGAGGGAGTGCGGTGGTGCTGGCCACTTGGAAGGCGGGCTCGGACCTACCTACCTGTCTCCCTCCCAACCTATCGCCTTTGCCTGTCACTGTACATACCCACTCCCTTAATTTGTCAAACCCCAATTTAGCCCCAACTTATTTTTTTGTTGTTTTTTTTTTTTTTCTTACTTCCCCACTATAAATCGTCCCCTAACCCCCTTTATCGTCCTTGTTCGGCTAACCTATCCTGTCACCTAGCCTACTCCCAACCCCTACGTTCCCTTCCCGGAGGGGAACAAGGGAGAGCTAACGTCCTGTGTCGAGGCCCAACGAAGCCTCAGAATGGCCTCCCCAGAGTTCGGCGATCTATAACCAAAGTGGGTCCAGCGGCCCACAACGACAGCGAGGGGATGGATGGTGCGGAGGGGTACACTTCCTAATCTACCCTATCCATTTAACTGTTAAACTACCCCGGGCTTTCAACAAGCGCCTCTCGCTTAAAGTATTGGTTCTAACAACCCAGATTCCCGTCGCCTGTGTTGGTGTCCTCACAATTTCGGGCCTCGCCCCCCAATTTTCTCTCCGTGCCCTCACACGGTCTCCTGGCTGGGACACGTGGCTCCCTTTGGCAGGCACGACCCTCTGCCGAATCTCCCGCTATGGCACCCCCGGGCACTACACTGCCTCCGAGCCTACCAGCTCCCTAACACCGGGGAGTGCCCCCCATGGCACCTCCCCTGAAACGCACACGTGGCAGGCCGGCCTCCCGGGCCCCTTTCCGAGGGTCACCCGTGCCCACAACACTGCCCACGCGGCTAATGGCGCCCCGGGCCCCCGCACCAAGCAGGCGCACCCGTGCCCACTACTCTATCCCGGCCCCCCATGGGCCCATGGCCTACCGCGGCCGACTAGCCTGGTGCCCGGGGTACCCACTCAGCGATACTCACCTTTCGCAGCCACGCTTCCAAGCCCGTCAACAGGGCTCCTGCACCCCTCCAAACGGGTTTCGAGCCTACACACCCACCAACAACAAAACGACCTCCATTTTTCAATTTGACTAACCCAGCTAACTCACTTTACTCTGAACCCGGGGTGCCTTGGGCGGGAGTCACTCCTCCCCCCAATCACTCATCGCACCATGCATTCCCCATTCACTCCACACACACAGACCCGCTGGCCTCACTCACTCAACATGTCCTCACCTCACCAACTCTTCAACACACTCACCGCTGAACTCTGCCATTCTTCTAACTACCTCCCCTAACTAACTCGTGCTCCCACGTCGTCCCTTAAACTACAGCACATTCCTTTTAACCTACGTAGCTAAGCTACGTCCCCTCTACACATTCACAAGTCTGTCCCTGTCTCCAAATCATCAAAAATCATTTCCCATTTTCCCATCCTAAATCTGGCTACAATCCCTCGAACTAATCCATTCCACGGACTCCATGAGGACTTACCCCTGCCCCATGGAGTCGGTCTAACTAAGCTAACCCTTCCCCCTAACTAGTTTTCCATCCTGTGCCCAGGTAAGGGGGTCTTTCACCCCTTGCCCAGGAATCCTGTACACCCGAAAGTGAGGCTTGCTTTTTCTTTTTTTCCATGCGCAGCACCTGCGCGGCAACTCAGAGCTCGCGCACTTTGCACCTGCCCGTGACGTCATGCAGCTGCACGTGTTCCTCGTCCCTCCTTGGACGGGACCATCCGGCAGAGATACCCCTCCTGCCGGATTCCAACCCCACGTGCAGCCATGACGTCACCGTGCGCAAAAAAAAACACAAGCCCCACGTCTCGAGGGGTTTCCCACGCGAACACGTGTGCTTTGCCCGTTGGAGCTCAACACACACGATCGCGTGGAGAACCCGTCCGGTCCAAATCCATTTACCTGCCTAAACTTTGTACGTCGGCGGGATCGGCAAATCCACCGCGTGCGTTTCCGGACCGGGACTTCACTCTCGCAAGCAAGCACGTGGTGGTCTCGTGCGTTGCACAGCACGAACCGCGTGCTCACTGCTGGGTGAACCCGGCACGGTCCTCGAAACAACTACAGCCGCTACTCGGCTTTCTCTCCTCTGTCGCCGTCTCCGTCTCCATTCCACACACGCATACCTGCGTGTCATGACGCTCACACTCCATTCCGTTACATTCACACCGGGAGACGCGGCTGCGTGCTCCCGCATGCCAACCGACATCTCCCTTACATACCGCTCTCTCACACACACGGTCTCCCTTGCACTCAGCGACCTTGCACACAGCCGTTCACTCACGCGTGCGGGGGCACTCACCCGCGGTGCCTCACTCGCACTCCGTGCCTCATCCACACACGGTTCCTCACCCACACACGCGGGGGCACTAACCCGCGGTGCCTCATCCACACTGGCCGTTTCACTCACACACACGGCCTCTTCCACACACGGTGCCTCATCCACACACGGCGTGCTGGGAAGCACGTACTCCGGCACCATCGCCACCACACCAATCACACACGGGGTCGCTTCCACACACGGGGACGCACTCACACCTTGCACCACACACACAGGGACAACCATACTGGGGATTCGTGTCCCCACAAGGGTCTCCGGGGCCTCTATACCCCCCAAGCTCTCCGTGCACCCGTCCACAGCACCCGTCCCCTCAACCTCGCAAAACACGACCGAACTCACCTGGTCGTGACTCGCCTCAAGGGGGCATACTCCCTCCCCTCGTTCCTGGAGGAGGCCATCCAGGTGCTCGCACCGGGTCCCTGCACGCTCCGCGAGCTCACCCCCCAATTTTCTCTCCGCTACCTCTGTGTGTGTGTGTGCGTCACTTACCCCGTCTTCCTCGTGTAGTCTCTCCTCTATGGTTCCCTTCCCGGCTACCGTCACTGCCAACTCTTCACCCTTTACCTCCCTTGTCTCAACTATTATTATTTCCTTTGTCGTCACCTCGTGTCTCGTCTCACACGTTTTGGTCTCCCCATTTAATTTTTCCCTTTCGGTCATCGTCACGACCCTCGCCCAACACGTTCCACGAATTATTTTTTCACCCGCCTCCACCGCGGGCCTGTCAGCCGTTGCACCCCCATCCAGCTCGTTTGCTCCCACACGTGGAGTCGCCATTTTTATCTCCCCGGTCACGGCCTTCATGCCCGCCTGCAGGCTTCGGCCCATGTTCTGCGTCTCACCCCGTAGCTCTTTGATTTCCTCCTTCATGTTTGTTTCCATTCCGTTCATTTTTGTATCCATCTTTTCGTTTATTTGTTGTGTATTCGCATCCATCGTAGTTTTCACTTCATTTGTATTTGTATCCATCTTTTCGTTCATGCCTTTCATTTCGTTTTTTATTTCATTTGTATTTGTATCCATCGTCGTTTTCACTTCATTCATTTGTTTGTTCATTGCCGCCAGCATGGCGCATAGCTGGGCCATGTTGGATGCACTCAGCTGAGCCGTTTCGGCAAGGGTTGGGGAAGGGTTTTGGTGGAGAGGGGGGGGGGAGGTGTCATACACTGCGGCCGCTGCCGCACCCATTTCAGGTTCTGGGTTTAGTTGGGCGAGTCCGTGTTCCTGCACAATCAACATTTCCTGCTCGGGGATTCCATCCTGGGCCATGGATCCTACACATTCTACATCCATTTCTAATACCCCCGGCTCCCGCTCGCCTTGAGACGCCATCTTGCTTCTCGTGAAGGGTTAATTTGCTCGCTCGTAATTTGGAGGGAATCGGGGGTCGCTTCTCTCACCCCTGGACCGATTCCCGTAAATTTAGCCGGAGACAGGAGAGCCCGTTTTCCTGTTCTCCGATACCAGTGCCGCGAGGAGGGCGATGAATTTGTATCGCACGACCTGACACCAGTGTTGCGGTTTTCGCGCCCGCCGGCGTGCGACGGCCACGTAACTCGAATCGCGGCACGTCGCCCACCGGACTGACAATCCAGTCGTGACCCTCTCGGACTAACGCCGGGAACCAGTCACGGGTGGACCTTTCGGTCTCACCGCGATCGAGCCAATCAGCCCCCGCGTGGGATAGGGTTGCTCGCCAAATTCGAGCTACCTAAGTACCCACGCGGAGGGTAGACCGGGCGATCGCACCTCGCCGCAGGTCGACTTCGGACACGGGCCACTTAAGCGACCCGTTCCGTACTATCAGAATAACCGAGCGGTGTTATCGTCGACCTCGACGGTTCGATTAATTATCGGGCGTATTCAGCCCACGACCAACCCTTTACGTGAAGCAAGATGGGGATTCAATGGAGGAAAAGACGAAGCGAAGCGGGAGAACAGTTCAACAATAAAGCACATTTATTCGCGACGAACGGAAAGCACACAAATACAATTCCAC
>NC_140967.1:22719791-22774791 GCF_056783735.1 Eptatretus burgeri | reverse complement strand
GGTTTGATTATATGGGATGGTTTGATCATGTGGGATGGTTTGATGATGTGGGATGGTTTGATTATATGGGATGGTTTGATTATATGGGATGGTTTGATTATGTGGGATGGTTTGATTAAATGGGATGGTTTGATGATATGGGAAGGTTTGATAATGTGGGATGGTTTGATAATGCGGGATGGTTTGATCCTGTGGGATGGTTTGATTGTGCGGGATGGTTTGATTGTGCGGGATGGTTTGATTACGCGGGATGGTGTGAATTTTGCGGGATGGTTTGATAATGCGGGATGGTTACATTATGCGGGATGGTTTGATTTTGCGGGATGGTTTGATAATGCGGGATGGTTTGATTGTGCGGGATGGTTTGATTACGCGGGATGGTTTGATTACGCGGGATGGTTTGATTACGCGGGATGGTTTGATTCTGCGGGATGGTTTGAATATGCGGGATGGTTTGATTATGCGGGATGGTTTGATTCTGCGGGATGGTTTGATTCTGCGGGATGGTTTGATGATGCGGGATGGTTTGAATATGCGGGATGGTTTGATTATGTGGGATGGTTTGATAATGCGGGATGGTTTAATTCTGCGGGATGGTTTGATTATGCGGGATGGTTTGATTATGCGGGATGGTTTGATAATGCGGGATGGTTACATTATGCGGGATGGTTTGATTCTGCGTGATGGTTTGATTATGTGGGATGGTTTGATGATTTGGGATGGTTTGATTATATCGAATGGTTTGATTTCATGGGATGGTTTGATTATGTGGGATGGTTTGATTTATGTGGGATGGTTTGATTATGTGGGATGGTTTGATTATGTGGGATGGTTTGATTATATGCAGGATGGATTGATTATGCGGGATGGTTTGATTATGTGGGATAGTTTGATTCTGCGGGATGCTTTGATGATCCGCCATGGTTTGATTATATGGGATGGTTTGATTATTTGGGATGGTTTGATTCTGTGGCATGGTTTGATTATCTGAAATGGTTTGATTCTATGGGATGTTTTGATTGTGTGGGATGGTTTGATTATATGGGATGTTTTGATAAAATTGGATGGTTTGATTATATGGGATGGTTTGATTATTTGGGATGGTTTGATGATGCGGGATGGTTTGAATATGCGGGATGGTTTAATTCTGCGGGATGGTTTGATTATGCGGGATGGTTTGATTATGCGGGATGGTTTGATGATGCGGGATGGTTTGAATATGCGGGATGGTTTAATTCTGCGGGATGGTTTGATTATGCGGGATGGTTTGATTATGTGGGATGGTTTGATTATATGGGATGGTTTGAATATGCGGGATGGATTGATTATGCGGGATGGTTTGATTCTGCGGGATGGTTTGATGATGCGGGATGGTTTGAATATGCGGGATGGTTTCATTCTGCGGGATGGTTTGATTATGCGGGATGGTTTGATTATGCGGGATGGTTTGATTATGCGGGATGGTTTGATTATGCAGGATGGTTTGATGATGCGGGATGGTTTGAATATGCGGGATGGTTTAATTCTGCGGGATGGTTTGATTATGCGGGATGGTTTGATTATGCCGGATGGTTTGATTATATGGGATGGTTTAATTCTGCGGGATGGTTTGATTATGCGGGATGGTTTGATTATGTGGGATGGTTTGATTATATGGGATGGTTTGATAATGTGGGATGGTTTGATTTATGCGGGATGGATTGATTATGCAGGATGGTTTGATTATGCGGGATGGTTTGAATGTGCGGGATGGTTTGATTATGTTGGATGGATTGATGATGTGGGATGGTTTGATGATGTGGGATGGTTTGGTTATGCGGGATGGTTTGATGATGTGGGATGGTTTGTTTGTATGGGATGGTTTGATTATGTGGGATGGTTTGATTATGTGGGATGGTTTGATTATCTGGGATGGTTTGATGATGTGGGATGGTTTGATTATATGCGGGATGGTTTTATTATGTGGGATGGTTTGATGATGTGGGATGGTTTGATTATATGCGGGATGGTTTGATTATGTGGGATGGTTTGATGATGTGGGATGGTTTGTTTGTATGGGATGGTTTGATTATGTGGGATGGTTTGATTATGTGGGATGGTTTGATTATCTGGGATGGTTTGATTATCTGGGATGGATTGATTATGTGGGATGGTTTGATTATGCGGGATGGTTTGATGATGTGGGATGGATTGATTATGCGGGATGATTTGATTATGAGGGATGGATTGATTATGTGGGATGATTTGATTATGCGGTATGGTTTGACTTCTGCAATAGTTTGGTTATATGGGATGGTTTGATTTTGTCGGATGGTTTGATGATCTCGGATGGTTTGATTTATGCGGGATGGCTTGATTATGGGGATGGTTTGATTATGCGGGATGGTTTGATTATGCGGGACGGTTTGATGTTGCGGGATGGTTTGAATATGCGGGATGGTTTGTTTATGTGGGATGGTTTAATTCTGCGGGATGGTTTGATTATGCGGGATGGTTTGTTTATATGCGGGATGGTTTGATTATTTGGGATGGTTTGTTTATATGCGGGATGGTTTGATTATGTGAGATGGTTTGATTATGTGGGATGGTTTGATTCTGTTGGATGGTTTGAATATGCGGGATGGTTTGATTCTGCGGGATGGTTTGATTCTGCGGGATGGTTTGATGATGCGGGATGGTTTGAATATGCGGGATGGTTTCATTCTGCGGGATGGTTTGATTATGCGGGATGGTTTGATTATGCAGGATGGTTTGATGATGCGGGATGGTTTGAATATGCGGGATGGTTTAATTCTGCGGGATGGTTTGATTATGCGGGATGGTTTGATTATGCGGGATGGTTTGATTATATGGGATGGTTTAATTCTGCGGGATGGTTTGATTATGCGGGATGGTTTGATTATGTGGGATGGTTTGATTATATGGGATGGTTTGATAATGTGGGATGGTTTGATTTATGCGGGATGGATTGATTATGCAGGATGGTTTGATTATGCGGGATGGTTTGAATGTGCGGGATGGTTTGATTATGTTGGATGGATTGATGATGTGGGATGGTTTGATGATGTGGGATGGATTGATTATGCGGGATGGTTTGATGATGCGGGATGGTTTGATGATGCTGGATGGTTTGATGATATGGGATGGTTTGATTATATGGGATGGTTTGATTATATGCGGGATGGTTTGATTATGTGGGATGGTTTGAATATGCGGGATGGTTTGAATATGCGGGATGGTTTGAATATGCGGGATGGTTTGAATATGCGGGATGGATTCATTATGTGGGGTGGTTTGATTATGTGGGATGGTTTGATGATGTGGGATGGTTTGATTGTATGGGATGGTTTGATTATATGGGATGGTTTGATGATGTGGGGTGGTTTGATTATGCGGGATGGTTTGATTATGTTGGATGGATTGATGATGTGGTATGGTTTGATTATCTGGGATGGATTGATTATGTGGGATGGATTGATTATGCGGGATGATTTGATTATGAGGGATGGATTGATTATGTGGGATGATTTGATTATGCGGTATGGTTTGATTTCTGCAATAGTTTGATTATATGGGACGGTTTGATTTTGTCGGATGGTTTGATGATCTGGGATGGTTTGATTTATGCGGGATGGTTTGATTATGCGGGATGGTTTGATGATGCGGGATGGTTTGTTTGTATGGGATGGTTTGATTATGTGGGATGGTTTGAATATGCGGGATGGTTTGTTTATGTGGGATGGTTTAATTCTGCGGGATGGTTTGATTATGCGGGATGGTTTGATTATTTGGGATGGTTTGTTTATATGCGGGATGGTTTGATTATGTGGGATGGTTTGATTATATGGGATGGTTTGATTCTGTGGGATGGTTTGATTATGTGGGATGGTTTGATTCTGTGGGATGGTTTGATTATGTGGGATGATTTGATTCTATTGAATGGTTTTATTTTGTGGGATGGTTTAATTATTTGGGATGGTTTCATTATTTGGGATGGTTTGATTCTGTGGGATGGTTTCATTATGCGGGATGGTTTGATTGTGCGGGATGGTTTGATTATGCGGGATGGTTTGATTATGGGGGATGGTTTGATTCTGTGGGATGGTTTGATTGTCGGGGATGGTTTGATTATGCGGGATGGTTTGATTATGCGGGATGGTTTGATTATCTGAAATGGTTTGATTCTATGGGATGTTTTGATTGTGTGGGATGGTTTGATTATTTGGGATGTTTTGATAAAATGGGATGGTTTGATTATATGGCATGGTTTGATTATATGCGGGATGGTTTGATTATGTGGGATGGTTTGAATATGCGGGATGGTTTGAATATGGGGGCTGGTTTGAATATGCGGGATGGTTTGAATATGCGGGATGGTTTGATTATGTTGGATGGATTGACGATGTGTGATGGTTTGATTATATCGAATGGTTTTATTTCATGGGATGGTTTGATGATTTGGGATGGTTTGATTATATCGAATGGTTTTATTTCATGGGATTTTGATTCTGGTTTGATTATGTATGGTTTGATGTGCGGATGGTTTGATTATGTGGGATGGTTTGAATATGCGGGATGGTTTGAATATGCGGGATGGTTTGAATATGCGGGATGGTTTGAATATGCGGGATGGTTTGAATATGCGGGATGGTTTGACTATGCGGGATGGTTTGATTATGTTGGATGGATTGACGATGTGTGATGGTTTGATGATGTGGGATGGTTTGATTATGCGGGATGTTTTGATTATCTGGGATGGTTTGATTGTATGGAATGGTTTGATGATATGGGATGGTTTGATAATCTGGGATTGTTTGATTATGTGGGATTGTTTGATTATGTGGGATGGTTTTATTATGCGGGATAGTTTGATTATATGGGATGGTTTGATTCTGTGGGATGGTTTGATTTTGTGGGATGGATTGATTTATGCGGGATGGATTGATTATGCGGGATTGTTTTATTATGCGGGATGGTTTGATTATGCGGGATGGTTTGATCATGCGGTTTGTTTTGATTATGCGGGATGGTTTGATTATGCGGGATGGTTTGATTATGCGGGATGGTTTGATTATGCGGGATGGTTTGATTATATGGGATGGTTTCATTATGCGGGATGGTTTGATGATGTGGGATGGTTTGATGATATTGTTTGATTTTATGGGATGGTTTGATTGTATGGGATGGTTTGATTATATGGGATGGTTTGATGATGTGGGGTGGTTTGATTATATGGGATGGTTTGATCATGTGGGATGGTTTGATGATGTGGGATGGTTTGATCATGTGGGATGGTTTGATTCTGTGGGATGGTTTGATCATGTGGGATGGTTTGATTCTGTGGGATGGTTTGATCATGTGAGATGGTTTGATTCTGTGGGATGGATTGATTATGCGGGATGGTTTGATAATGCGGGATGGTTTGATTCTGTGGGATGGTTTGATTGTGCGGGATGGTTTGATTGTGCGGGATGGTTTGATTACGCGGGATGGTGTGAATTTTGCGGGATGGTTTGATAATGCGGGATGGTTACATTATGCGGGATGGTTTGATTTTGCGGGATGGTTTGATAATGCGCGATGGTTTGATTGTGCGGGATGGTTTGATTACGCGGGATGGTTTGATTATGCGGGATGGTTTGATTATGCGGGATGGTTTGATTGTGCGGGATGGTTTGATTGTGCGGGATGGTTTGATTGTGCGGGATGGTTTGATTACGCGGGATGGTGTGAATTTTGCGGGATGGTTTGATTATGCGGGATGGTTTGATAATGCGGGATGGTTACATTATGCGGGATGGTTACATTATGCGGGATGGTTACATTATGCGGGATGGTTTGATTCTGCGGGATGGTTTGATTATGTGGGATGGTTTGATGATTTGGGATGGTTTGATTATATCGAATGGTTTTATTTCATGGGATGGTTTGATTATGTGGGATGGATTGATTTATGCGGGATGGTTTGATTATGTGGGATGATTTGATTATGTGGGATGGTTTGATTTATGGGATGGATTAATTATGCGGGATGGTTTGATTATGCGGGATGGTTTGATTCTGCGGGATGGTTTGATTATCTGAAATGGTTTGATTCTATGGGATGTTTTGATTGTGTGGGATGGTTTGATTATATGGGATGTTTTGATAAAATGGGATGGTTTGATTATATGGGATGGTTTGATTATTTGGGATGGTTTGATTCTGCGGGATGGTTTGGTGATGCGGGATGGTTTGAATATGCGGGATGGTTTAATTCTGCGGGATGGTTTGATTATGCGGGATGGTTTGATGATGCGGGATGGTTTGAATATGCGGGATGGTTTAATTCTGCGGGATTGTTTGATTATGCGGGATGGTTTGATTGTGCGGGATGGTTTGATTATATGGGATGGTTTAATTCTGCGGGATGGTTTGATTATGCGGGATGGTTTGATTATGTGGGATGGTTTGATTATATGGGATGGTTTGAATATGCGGGATGGATTGATTATGCAGGATGGTTTGATTATGCGGGATGGTTTGATTCTGCGGGATGGTTTGAATATGCGGCATGGTTTGAATATGCGCGATGGTTTAATTCTGCGGGATGGTTTGATTATGCGGGTTGGTTTGATTATATGGGATGGTTTAATTCTGCGGGATGGTTTGATTATGCGGGATGGTTTGATTATGTGGGATGGTTTGATTATATGGGATGGTTTGATAATGTGGGATGGTTTGATTTATGCGGGATGGATTGATTATGCAGGATGGTTTGATTATGCGGGATGGTTTGAATGTGCGGGATGGTTTGATTATGCGGGATGGTTTGATGATGTGGGATGGATTGATTATGCGGGATGATTTGATTATGAGGGATGGATTGATTAAGTGGGATGATTTGATTATGCGGTATGGTTTGATTTCTGCAATAGTTTGATTATATGGGACGGTTTGATTTTGTCGGATGGTTTGATGATATGGGATGGTTTGATTTATGCGGGATGGATTGATGATGCAGGATGGTTTGATTATGCGGGATGGTTTGATTATGCGGGATGGGATGGGATGGTTTGATAATGTGGGATGGTTTGATTATTTGGGATGGTTTGTTTATATGGGATGGTTTGATTATGTGGGATGGTTTGATTCTGTGGGATGGTTTGATTATGTGGGATGGTTTGATTATGAGGGATGGATTGATTAAGTGGGATGGATTGATTATGCGGGATGATTTGATTATGCGGGATGGTTTGATGATGTGGGATGGTTTGTTTGTATGGGATGGTTTGATTATGTGGGATGGTTTGATTATGTGGGATGGTTTGATTATGTGGGATGGATTGATTATGTGGGATGGATTGATTATGCGGGATGGTTTGATTATGCGGGATGGTTTGATGATGCGGATGGTTTGAATATGCGGGATGGTTTGATTATGTGGGATGGTTTGATTATGTGGGATGGTTTGATGATGTGGGATGGTTTGTTTGTATGAGATCGTTTGATTATGTGGGATGGTTTGATTATGTGGGATGTTTTGTTTATCTGCGAGGGATTGATAATGTGGGATGCATTGATTATGCGGGATGGTTTGATTATGCGGGATGGTTTGATGATGTGGGATGGATTGATTATGCGGGATGATTTGATTATGAGGGATGGATTGATTATGTGGGATGATTTGATTATGCGGTATGGTTTGATTTCTGCAATAGTTTGATTATATGGGACGGTTTGATTTTGTCGGATGGTTTGATGATCTGGGATGGTTTGATTTATGCGGGATGGATTGATGATGCAAGATGGTTTGATTATGCGGGATGGTTTGATTATGCGGGATGGTTTGATGATGCGGGATGGTTTGAATATGCGGGATGGTTTGTTTATGTGGGATGGTTTAATTCTGCGGGATGGTTTGATTATGCGGGATGGTTTGATTATTTGGGATGGTTTGTTTATATGCGGGATGGTTTGATTATGTGAGATGGTTTGATTATGTGGGATGGTTTGATTCTGTGGGATGGTTTGATTATGTGGGATGGTTTGATTATGTGGGATGATTTGATTCTATTGAATGGTTTTATTTTGTGGGATGGTTTGATTATTTGGGATGGTTTGATTATTTGGGATGGTTTGATTCTGCGGGATGGTTTGATTATGCGGGATGGTTTGATTATGCGGGATGGTTTGAATATGCGGGATGGTTTGATTATGCGGGATGGTTTGATTATGTTGGATGGATTGATGATGTGGGATGGTTTGATTATATCGAATGGTTTTATTTCATGGGATGGTTTGATGATTTGGGATGGTTTGATTATATCGAATGGTTTTATTTCATGGGATAGTTTGATTCTGCGGGATGGTTTGATGATGCGGGATGGTTTGAATATGCGGGATGGTTTGATTATGCGGGATGGTTTGATTCTGCGGGATGGTTTGATGATGCGGGATGGTTTGAATATGCGGGATGGTTTGACTATGCGGGATGGTTTGATTATGTTAGATGGATTGACGATGTGTGATGGTTTGATGATGTGGGATGGTTTGATTATGCGGGATGGTTTGATTATGTGGGATGTTTTGATTATCTGGGATGGTTTGTTTGTATGGGATGGTTTGATTATGTGGGATGGTTTGATTTTGTGGGATGGATTGATTATGTGGGATGGATTGATTATGCGGGATGGTTTGATTATGCGGGATGGTTTGATGATGTGGTTTGATTCTGTGGGATGGTTTGATTGTATGGAATGGTTTGATGATATGGGATGGTTTGATAATCTGGGATTGTTTGATTATGTGGGATTGTTTGATTATGTGGGATGGTTTTATTATGCGGGATAGTTTGATTATATGGGATGGTTTGATTCTGTGGGATGGTTTGATTTTGTGGGATGGATTGATTTATGCGGGATGGATTGATTATGCGGGATTGTTTTATTATGCGGGATGGTTTGATTATGCGGGATGGTTTGATCATGCGGTATGTTTTGATTTTGCGGGATGGTTTGATTATGCGGGATGGTTTGATTATGCGGGATGGTTTGTTTATGGAGGATGGATTCATTATGTGGGGTGGTTTGATTATGTTGGATGGTTTGATGATGTGGGATGGTTAGATGATATTGTTTGATTTTATGGGATGGTTTGATTGTATGGGATGGTTTGATTATATGGGATGGTTTGATGATGTGGGGTGGATTGATTATGTGGGATGGTTTGATTATATGGGATGGTTTGATCATGTGGGATGGTTTGATGATGTGGGATGGTTTGATTATATGGGATGGTTTGATCATGTGGGATGGTTTGATTCTGTGGGATGGTTTGATCATGTGAGATGGTTTGATTCTGTGGGATGGATTGATTATGCGGGATGGTTTGATAATGCGGGATGGTTTGATTCTGTGGGATGGTTTGATTGTGCGGGATGGTTTGATTGTGCGGGATGGTTTGATTACGCGGGATGGTGTGAATTTTGCGGGATGGTTTGATAATGCGGGATGGTTACATTATGCGGGATGGTTTGATTTTGCGGTATGGTTTGATAATGCGAGATGGTTTGATTGTGGATGGTTTGATGCGGGATGGTTTGATTACGCGGGATGGTTTGATTATGCGGGATGGTTTGATTATGCGGGATGGTTTGATTATGCGGGATGGTTTGATTATGCGGGATGGTTTGATTGTGCCGGATGGTTTGATTATATGGGATGGTTTAATTCTGCGGGATGGTTTGATTATGCGGGATGGTTTGATTCTGCGGGATGGTTTGAATATGCGGGATGGTTTGATTCTGCGGTATGGTTTGATTCTGCGGGATGGATTGATTATGCAGGATGGTTTGAATGTGCGGGATGGTTTGAATGTGCGGGATGGTTTGATTATGCGGGATGGTTTGATGATGTGGGATGGATTGATTATGCGGGATGATTTGATTATGAGGGATGGATTGATTAAGTGGGATGATTTGATTATGCGGTATGGTTTGATTTCTGCAATAGTTTGATTATATGGGACGGTTTGATTATTTGGGATGGTTTGATAATGTGGGATGGTTTGATTTATGCGGGATGGATTGATTATGCAGGATGGTTTGATTATGCGGGATGGTTTGATTATGCGGGATGGGATGGTTTGATAATGTGGGATGGTTTGATTATTTGGGATGGTTTGTTTATATGCGGGATGGTTTGATTATGTGGGATGGTTTGATTCTGTGGGATGGTTTGATTATGTGGGATGGTTTGATTATGAGGGATGGATTGATTAAGTGGGATGGATTGATTATGCGGGATGATTTGATTATGCGGGATGGTTTGATGATGCGGGATGGTTTGTTTGTATGGGATGGTTTGATTATGTGGGATGGTTTGATTATGTGGGATGGTTTGATTATGTGGGATGGATTGATTATGTGGGATGGATTGATTATGCGGGATGGTTTGATTATGCGGGATGGTTTGATGATGCGGGATGGTTTGAATATGCGGGATGGTTTGATTATGTGGGATGTTTTGATTATGTGGGATGGTTTGGTTATGCGGGATGGTTTGATTATATGCGGGATGGTTTTATTATGTGGGATGGTTTGATTATGTGGGATGGTTTGATTATCTGGGATGGTTTGATTATCTGGGATGGATTGATTATGTGGGATGGTTTGATTATGCGGGATGGTTTGATGATGTGGGATGGATTGATTATGCGGGATGATTTGATTATGAGGGATGGATTGATTATGTGGGATGATTTGATTATGCGGTATGGTTTGATTTCTGCAATAGTTTGATTATATGGGACGGTTTGATTTTGTCGGATGGTTTGATGATCTGGGATGGTTTGATTTATGCGGGATGGATTGATGATGCGGGATGGTTTGATTATGCGGGATGGTTTGATGATGCGGGATGGTTTGTATGCGGATGGTTTGTTTATGTGGGATGGTTTAATTCTGCGGGATGGTTTGTTTATGCGGGATGGTTTGATTATTTGGGATGGTTTGTTTATATGCGGGATGGTTTGATTATGTGAGATGGTTTGATTATGTGGGATGGTTTGATTCTGTGGGATGGTTTGATTATGTGGGATGGTTTGATTCTGTGGGATGGTTTGATTATGTGGGATGATTTGATTCTATTGAATGGTTTTATTTTGTGGGATGGTTTGATTATTTGGGAGGGTTTGATTATTTGGGATGGTTTAATTCTGCGGGATGGTTTGATTATGCGGGATGGTTTGATTATGCGGGATGGTTTGAATATGCGGGATGGTTTGATTATGCGGGATGGTTTGATTATGTTGGATGGATTGATGATGTGGGATGGTTTGATTATATCGAATGGTTTTATTTCATGGGATGGTTTGATGATTTGGGATGGTTTGATTATATCGAATGGTTTTATTTCATGGGATAGTTTGATTCTGCGGGATGGTTTGATGATGCGGGATGGTTTGAATATGCGGGATGGTTTGATTATGCGGGATGGTTTGATTCTGCGGGATGGTTTGATGATGCGGGATGGTTTGAATATGCGGGATGGTTTGACTATGCGGGATGGTTTGATTATGTTAGATGGATTGACGATGTGTGATGGTTTGATGATGTGGGATGGTTTGATTATGCGGGATGGTTTGATTATGTGGGATGTTTTGATTATCTGGGATGGTTTGTTTGTATGGGATGGTTTGATTATGTGGGATGGTTTGATTTTGTGGGATGGATTGATTATGTGGGATGGATTGATTATGCGGGATGGTTTGATTATGCGGGATGGTTTGATGATGTGGTTTGATTCTGTGGGATGGTTTGATTGTATGGAATGGTTTGATGATATGGGATGGTTTGATAATCTGGGATTGTTTGATTATGTGGGATTGTTTGATTATGTGGGATGGTTTTATTATGCGGGATGGTTTGATTATTTGGGATAGTTTGATTATATGGGATGGTTTGATTCTGTGGGATGGTTTGATTTTGTGGGATGGATTGATTTATGCGGGATGGATTGATTTATGCGGGATTGTTTTATAATGCGGGATGGTTTGATTATGCGGGATGGTTTGATCATGCGGTATGTTTTGATTATGCGGGATGGTTTGATTATGCGGGATGGTTTGATTATGCGGGATGGTTTGATTATGGAGGATGGATTCATTATGTGGGGTGGTTTGATTATGTGGGATGGTTTGATGATGTGGGATGGTTAGATGATATTGTTTGATTTTATGGGATGGTTTGATTGTATGGGATGGTTTGATTATATGGGATGGTTTGATGATGTGGGGTGGATTGATTATGTGGGATGGTTTGATTATATGGGATGGTTTGATCATGTGGGATGGTTTGATGATGTGGGATGGTTTGATTATATGGGATGGTTTGATCATGTGGGATGGTTTGATTCTGTGGGATGGTTTGATCATGTGAGATGGTTTGATTCTGTGGGATAGATTGATTCTGTGGGATGGTTTGATAATGCGGGATGGTTTGATTCTGTGGGATGGTTTGATTGTGCGGGATGGTTTGATTGTGCGGGATGGTTTGATTACGCGGGATGGTGTGAATTTTGCGGGATGGTTTGATAATGCGGGATGGTTACATTATGCGGGATGGTTTGATTTTGCGGGATGGTTTGATAATGCGCGATGGTTTGATTGTGCGGGATGGTTTGATTACGCGGGATGGTTTGATTATGCGGGATGGTTTGATTATGCGGGATGGTTTGATTGTGCGGGATGGTTTGATTGTGCGGGATGGTTTGATTGTGCGGGATGGTTTGATTGTGCGGGATGGTTTGATTGTGCGGGATGGTTTGATTACGCGGGATGGTGTGAATTTTGCGGGATGGTTTGATTATGCGGGATGGTTTGATAATGCGGGATGGTTTAATTCTGCGGGATGGTTTGATTATGCGGGATGGTTTGATAATGCGGGATGGTTACATTATGCGGGATGGTTTGATTCTGCGGGATGGTTTGATTATGTGGGATGGTTTGATGATTTGGGATGGTTTGATTATATCGAATGGTTTTATTTCATGGGATGGTTTGATTATGTGGGATGGATTGATTTATGCGGGATGGTTTGATTATGTGGGATGATTTGATTATGTGGGATGGTTTGATTTATGCAGGATGGATTAATTATGCGGGATGGTTTGATTATGCGGGATAGTTTGATTCTGCGGGATGGTTTGATGATGCGGGATGGTTTGATTATATGGGATGGTTTGATTATTTGGGATGGTTTGATTCTGTGGGATGGTTTGATTATCTGAAATGGTTTGATTCTATGGGATGTTTTGATTGTGTGGGATGGTTTGATTATATGGGATGTTTTGATAAAATTGGATGGTTTGATTATATGGGATGGTTTGATTATTTGGGATGGTTTGATGATGCGGGATGGTTTGAATATGCGGGATGGTTTAATTCTGCGGGATGGTTTGATTATGCGGGATGGTTTGATTATGCGGGATGGTTTGATGATGCGGGATGGTTTGATTATGTGGGATGGTTTGATTATATGGGATGGTTTGAATATGCGGGATGGTTTGATTATGCGGGATAGTTTGATTCTGCGGGATGGTTTGATGATGCGGGATGGTTTGAATATGCGGGATGGTTTGATTATGCGGGATGGTTTGATTATGCAGGATGGTTTGATGATGCGGGATGGTTTGAATATGCGGGATGGTTTAATTCTGCGGGATGGTTTGATTATGCGGGATGGTTTGATTATGCCGGATGGTTTGATTATATGGGATGGTTTAATTCTGCGGGTGGTTTGATTATGCGGGATGGTTTGATTATGTGGGATGGTTTGATTATATGGGATGGTTTGATAATGTGGGATGGTTTGATTTATGCGGGATGGATTGATTATGCAGGATGGTTTGATTATGCGGGATGGTTTGAATGTGCGGGATGGTTTGATTATGTTGGATGGATTGATGATGTGGGATGGTTTGATGATGTGGGATGGTTTGGTTATGCGGGATGGTTTGATGATGTGGGATGGTTTGTTTGTATGGGATGGTTTGATTATGTGGGATGGTTTGATTATGTGGGATGGTTTGATTATGTGGGATGGATTGATTATGTGGGATGGATTGATTATGCGGGATGGTTTGATTATGCGGGATGGTTTGATGATGCGGGATGGTTTGAATATGCGGGATGGTTTGATTATGTGGGATGGTTTGATTATGTGGGATGGTTTGATGATGTGGGATGGTTTGTTTGTATGAGATGGTTTGATTATGTGGGATGGTTTGATTATGTGGGATGGTTTGATTATCTGGGATGGATTGATTATGTGGGATGGATTGATTTTGCGGGATGGTTTGATTATGCGGGATGGTTTGATGATGTGGGATGGATTGATTATGCGGGATGATTTGATTATGAGGGATGGATTGATTATGTGGGATGATTTGATTATGCGGTATGGTTTGATTTCTGCAATAGTTTGATTATATGGGACGGTTTGATTTTGTCGGATGGTTTGATGATCTGGGATGGTTTGATTTATGCGGGATGGATTGATGATGCAGGATGGTTTGATTATGCGGGATGGTTTGATTATGCGGGATGGTTTGATGATGCGGGATGGTTTGAATATGCGGGATGGTTTGTTTATGTGGGATGGTTTAATTCTGCGGGATGGTTTGATTATTTGGGATGGTTTGTTTATATGCGGGATGGTTTGATTATGTGGGATGGTTTGGTTATATGGGATGGTTTGAATATGCGGGATGGATTGATTATGCGGGATGATTTGATTCTGCGGGATGGTTTGAATATGCGGGATGGATTGATTATGCGGGATGGTTTGATTCTGCGGGATGGTTTGATGATGCGGGATGGTTTGAATATGCGGGATGGTTTCATTCTGCGGGATGGTTTGATTATGCGGGATGGTTTGATTATGCAGGATGGTTTGATGATGCGGGATGGTTTGAATATGCGGGATGGTTTAATTCTGCGGGATGGTTTGATTGTGCGGGATGGTTTGATGATGCGGGATGGTTTGAATATGCGGGATGGTTTGATTATGCGGGATGGTTTGATTCTGCGGGATGGTTTGATGATGCGGGATGGTTTGATTATGTGGGATGGTTTGATTTATGCGGGATGGATTGATTATGCAGGATGGTTTGAATGTGCGGGATGGTTTGATTATGTTGGATGGATTGATGATGTGGGATGGTTTGATGATGTGGGATGGTTTGGTTATGCGGGATGGTTTGATGATGTGGGATGGTTTGTTTGTATGGGATGGTTTGATTATGTGGGATGGTTTGATTATGTGGGATGGTTTGATTATGTGGGATGGATTGATTATGTGGGATGGATTGATTATGCGGGATGGTTTGATTATGCGGGATGGTTTGATGATGCGGGATGGTTTGAATATGCGGGATGGTTTGATTATGTGGGATGGTTTGATTATGTGGGATGGTTTGATGATGTGGGATGGTTTGTTTGTATGAGATGGTTTGATTATGTGGGATGGTTTGATTATGTGGGATGGTTTGATTATCTGGGATGGATTGATTATGTGGGATGGATTGATTTTGCGGGATGGTTTGATTATGCGGGATGGTTTGATGATGTGGGATGGATTGATTATGCGGGATGATTTGATTATGAGGGATGGATTGATTATGTGGGATGATTTGATTATGCGGTATGGTTTGATTTCTGCAATAGTTTGATTATATGGGACGGTTTGATTTTGTCGGATGGTTTGATGATCTGGGATGGTTTGATTTATGCGGGATGGATTGATGATGCAGGATGGTTTGATTATGCGGGATGGTTTGATTATGCGGGATGGTTTGATGATGCGGGATGGTTTGAATATGCGGGATGGTTTGTTTATGTGGGATGGTTTAATTCTGCGGGATGGTTTGATTATGCGGGATGGTTTGATTATTTGGGATGGTTTGTTTATATGCGGGATGGTTTGATTATGTGAGATGGTTGGATTATGTGGGATGGTTTGATTCTGTGGGATGGTTTGATTATGTGGGATGATTTGATTCTATTGAATGGTTTTATTTTGTGGGATGGTTTGATTATTTGGGATGGTTTGATTATTTGGGATGGTTTGATTCTGTGGGATGGTTTGATTATGCGGGATGGTTTGATTATGCGGGATGGTTTGATTATGCGGGATGGTTTGATTCTGCGGGATGGTTTGATTCTGTGGGATGGTTTGATTCTGCGGGATGGTTTGATTATGCGGGATGGTTTGATTATGCGGGATGGTTTGATTATCTGAAATGGTTTGATTCTATGGGATGTTTTGATTGTGTGGGATGGTTTGATTATTTGGGATGTTTTGATAAAATGGGATGGTTTGATTATATGGGATGCTTTGATTATGTGGGATGGTTTGATTTATGCGGGATGGATTGATTATGCAGGATGGTTTGATTATGCGGGATGGTTTGAATATGCGGGATGGTTTGATTATGCGGGATGGTTTGATTATGTTGGATGGATTGATGATGTGGGATGGTTTGATTATATCGAATGGTTTTATTTCATGGGATGGTTTGATGATTTGGGATGGTTTGCTTATATCGAATGGTTTTATTTCATGGGATAGTTTGATTCTGCGGGATGGTTTGATGATGCGGGATGGCTTGAATATGCGGGATGGTTTGATTCTGCGGGATGGTTTGATGATGCGGGATGGTTTGAATATGCGGGATGGTTTGACTATGCGGGATGGTTTGATTATGTTAGATGGATTGACGATGTGTGATGGTTTGATGATGTGGGATGGTTTGATTATGCGGGATGGTTTGATTATGTGGGATGTTTTGATTATCTGGGATGGTTTGATTGTATGGAATGGTTTGATGATATGGGATGGTTTGATAATCTGGGATTGTTTGATTATGTGGGATTGTTTGATTATGTGGGATGGTTTTATTATGCGGGATAGTTTGATTATATGGGATGGTTTGATTCTGTGGGATGGTTTGATTTTGTGGGATGGATTGATTTATGCGGGATGGATTGATTATGCGGGATTGTTTTATTATGCGGGATGGTTTGATTATGCGGGATGGTTTGATCATGCGGTATGTTTTGATTATGCGGGATGGTTTGATTATGCGGGATGGTTTGTTTATGGAGGATGGATTCATTATGTGGGGTGGTTTGATTATGTGGGATGGTTTGATGATGTGGGATGGTTAGATGATATTGTTTGATTTTATGGGATGGTTTGATTGTATGGGATGGTTTGATTATATGGGATGGTTTGATGATGTGGGGTGGATTGATTATGTGGGATGGTTTGATTATATGGGATGGTTTGATCATGTGGGATGGTTTGATGATGTGGGATGGTTTGATTATATGGGATGGTTTGATCATGTGGGATGGTTTGATTCTGTGGGATGGTTTGATCATGTGAGATGGTTTGATTCTGTGGGATGGATTGATTATGCGGGATGGTTTGATAATGCGGGATGGTTTGATTCTGTGGGATGGTTTGATTGTGCGGGATGGTTTGATTGTGCGGGATGGTTTGATTACGCGGGATGGTGTGAATTTTGCGGGATGGTTTGATAATGCGGGATGGTTACATTATGCGGGATGGTTTGATTTTGCGGGATGGTTTGATAATGCGGGATGGTTTGATTGTGCGGGATGGTTTGATTACGCGGGATGGTTTGATTATGCGAGATGGTTTGATTATGCGGGATGGTTTGATTGTGCGGGATGGTTTGATTGTGCGGGATGGTTTGATTGTGCGGGATGGTTTGATTACGCGGGATGGTGTGAATTTTGCGGGATGGTTTGATTATGCGGGATGGTTTGATAATGCGGGATGGTTACATTATGCGGGATGGTTACATTATGCGGGATGGTTACATTATGCGGGATGGTTTGATTCTGCGGGATGGTTTGATTATGTGGGATGGTTTGATGATTTGGGATGGTTTGATTATATCGAATGGTTTTATTTCATGGGATGGTTTGATTATGTGGGATGGATTGATTTATGCGGGATGGTTTGATTATGTGGGATGATTTGATTATGTGGGATGGTTTGATTTATGCAGGATGGATTAATTATGCGGGATGGTTTGATTATGCGGGATAGTTTGATTCTGCGGGATGGTTTGATTATCTGAAATGGTTTGATTCTATGGGATGTTTTGATTGTGTGGGATGGTTTGATTATATGGGATGTTTTGATAAAATTGGATGGTTTGATTATATGGGATGGTTTGATTATTTGGGATGGTTTGATGATGCGGGATGGTTTGAATATGCGGGATGGTTTAATTCTGCGGGATGGTTTGATTATGCGGGATGGTTTGATTATGCGGGATGGTTTGATGATGCGGGATGGTTTGAATATGCGGGATGGTTTGAATATGCGGGATGGTTTGTTATGCGGGATGGTTTGATTATGCGGGATGGTTTGATTATTTGGGATGGTTTAATTCTGCGGGATGGTTTGATTATGCGGGATGGTTTGATTATGTGGGGTGGTTTGATTATATGGGATGGTTTGAATATGCGGGATGGATTGATTATGCAGGATGGTTTGATTATGCGGGATGGTTTGATTCTGCGGGATGGTTTGAATATGCGGGATGGTTTAATTCTGCGGGATGGTTTGATTATGCGGGATGGTTTGATTGTGCGGGATGGTTTGATTATATGGGATGGTTTAATTCTGCGGGATGGTTTGATTATGCGGGATGGTTTGATTATGTGGGATGGTTTGATTATATGGGATGGTTTGATAATGTGGGATGGTTTGATTTATGCGGGATGGATTCATTATGCAGGATGGTTTGATTATGCGGGATGGTTTGAATGTGCGGGATGGTTTGATTATGCGGGATGGTTTGATGATGTGGGATGGATTGATTATGCGGGATGATTTGATTATGAGGGATGGATTGATTAAGTGGGATGATTTGATTATGCGGTATGGTTTGATTTCTGCAATAGTTTGATTATATGGGACGGTTTGATTTTGTCGGATGGTTTGATGATATGGGATGGTTTGATTTATGCGGGATGGATTGATGATGCAGGATGGTTTGATTATGCGGGATGGTTTGATTATGCGGGATGGGATGGTTTGATAATGTGGGATGGTTTGATTATTTGGGATGGTTTGTTTATATGCGGGATGGTTTGATTATGTGGGATGGTTTGATTCTGTGGGATGGTTTGATTATGTGGGATGGTTTGATTATGAGGGATGGATTGATTAAGTGGGATGGATTGATTATGCGGGATGATTTGATTATGCGGGATGGTTTGATGATGCGGGATGGTTTGTTTGTATGGGATGGTTTGATTATGTGGGATGGTTTGATTATGTGGGATGGTTTGATTATGTGGGATGGATTGATTATGTGGGATGGATTGATTATGCGGGATGGTTTGATTATGCGGGATGGTTTGATGATGCGGGATGGTTTGAATATGCGGGATGGTTTGATTATGTGGGATGGTTTGATTATGTGGGATGGTTTGATGATGTGGGATGGTTTGTTTGTATGGGATGCTTTGATTATGCGGGATGGTTTGATAATGCGGGATGGTTTGATTATCTGGGATGGATTGATTATGTGGGATGGATTGATTTTGCGGGATGGTTTGATTATGCGGGATGGTTTGATGATGTGGGATGGATTGATTATGCGGGATGATTTGATTATGAGGGATGGATTGATTATGTGGGATGATTTGATTATGCGGTATGGTTTGATTTCTGCAATAGTTTGATTATATGGGACGGTTTGATTTTGTCGGATGGTTTGATGATCTGGGATGGTTTGATTTATGCGGGATGGATTGATGATGCGGGATGGTTTGATTATGCGGGATGGTTTGATGATGCGGGATGGTTTGTTTATGTGGGATGGTTTAATTCTGCGGGATGGTTTGATTATGCGGGATGGTTTGATTATTTGGGATGGTTTGTTTATATGCGGGATGGTTTGATTATGTGAGATGGTTTGATTATGTGGGATGGTTTGATTCTGTGGGATGGTTTGATTATGTGGGATGGTTTGATTATGTGAGATGATTTGATTCTATTGAATGATTTTATTTTGTGGGATGGTTTGATTATTTGGGATGGTTTGATTATTTGGGATGGTTTGATTCTGTGGGATGGTTTGATTATGCGGGATGGTTTGATTATGCGGGATGGTTTGATTATGCGGGATGGTTTGATTATGCGGGATGGTTTGATTCTGTGGGATGGTTTGATTCTGCGGGATGGTTTGATTATGCGGGATGGTTTGATTATGCGGGATGGTTTGATTATCTGAAATGGTTTGATTCTATGGGATGTTTTGATTGTGTGGGATGGTTTGATTATTTGGGATGTTTTGATAAAATGGGATGGTTTGATTATATGGGATGCTTTGATTATGTGGGATGGTTTGATTTATGCGGGATGGATTGATTATGCAGGATGGTTTGATTATGCGGGATGGTTTGAATATGCGGGATGGTTTGATTATGCGGGATGGTTTGATTATGTTGGATGGATTGATGATGTGGGATGGTTTGATTATATCGAATGGTTTTATTTCATGGGATGGTTTGATGATTTGGGATGGTTTGATTATATCGAATGGTTTTATTTCATGGGATAGTTTGATTCTGCGGGATGGTTTGATGATGCGGGATGGTTTGAATATGCGGGATGGTTTGATTATGCGGGATGGTTTGATTCTGCGGGATGGTTTGATGATGCGGGATGGTTTGAATATGCGGGATGGTTTGACTATGCGGGATGGTTTGATTATGTTAGATGGATTGACGATGTGTGATGGTTTGATGATGTGGGATGGTTTGATTATGCGGGATGGTTTGATTATGTGGGATGTTTTGATTATCTGGGATGGTTTGTTTGTATGGGATGGTTTGATTATGTGGGATGGTTTGATTTTGTGGGATGGATTGATTATGTGCGATGGATTGATTATGCGGGATGGTTTGATTATGCGGGATGGTTTGATGATGTGGTTTGATTCTGTGGGATGGTTTGATTGTATGGAATGGTTTGATGATATGGGATGGTTTGATAATCTGGGATTGTTTGATTATGTGGGATTGTTTGATTATGTGGGATGGTTTTATTATGCGGGATAGTTTGATTATATGGGATGGTTTGATTCTGTGGGATGGTTTGATTTTGTGGGATGGATTGATTTATGCGGGATGGATTGATTATGCGGGATTGTTTTATTATGCGGGATGGTTTGATTATGCGGGATGGTTTGATCATGCGGTATGTTTTGATTATGCGGGATGGTTTGATTATGCGGGATGGTTTGTTTATGGAGGATGGATTCATTATGTGGGGTGTTTTGATGATGTGGGATGGTTAGATGATATTGTTTGATTTTAAGGGATGGTTTGATTGTATGGGATGGTTTGATTATATGGGATGGTTTGATGATGTGGGGTGGATTGATTATGTGGGATGGTTTGATTATATGGGATGGTTTGATCATGTGGGATGGTTTGATGATGTGGGATGGTTTGATTATATGGGATGGTTTGATCATGTGGGATGGTTTGATTCTGTGGGATGGTTTGATCATGTGAGATGGTTTGATTCTGTGGGATGGATTGATTATGCGGGATGGTTTGATAATGCGGGATGGTTTGATTCTGTGGGATGGTTTGATTGTGCGGAATGGTTTGATTGTGCGGGATGGTTTGATTACGCGGGATGGTGTGAATTTTGCGGGATGGTTTGATAATGCGGGATGGTTACATTATGCGGGATGGTTTGATTTTGCGGGATGGTTTGATAATGCGCGATGGTTTGATTGTGCGGGATGGTTTGATTACACGGGATGGTTTGATTATGCGGGATGGTTTGATTATGCGGGATGGTTTGATTGTGCGGGATGGTTTGATTGTGCGGGATGGTTTGATTGTGCGGGATGGTGTGAATTTTGCGGGATGGTTTGATTATGCGGGATGGTTTGATAATGCGGGATGGTTACATTATGCGGGATGGTTACATTATGCGGGATGGTTACATTATGCGGGATGGTTTGATTCTGCGGGATGGTTTGATTATGTGGGATGGTTTGATGATTTGGGATGGTTTGATTATATCGAATGGTTTTATTTCATGGGATGGTTTGATTATGTGGGATGGATTGATTTATGCGGGATGGTTTGATTATGTGGGATGATTTGATTATGTGGGATGGTTTGATTTATGCAGGATGGATTAATTATGCGGGATGGTTTGATTATGCGGGATAGTTTGATTCTGCGGGATGGTTTGATTATCTGAAATGGTTTGATTCTATGGGATGTTTTGATTGTGTGGGATGGTTTGATTATATGGGATGTTTTGATAAAATTGGATGGTTTGATTATATGGGATGGTTTGATTATTTGGGATGGTTTGATGATGCGGGATGGTTTGAATATGCGGGATGGTTTAATTCTGCGGGATGGTTTGATTATGCGGGATGGTTTGATTATGCGGGATGGTGTGATGATGCGGGATGGTTTGAATATGCGGGATGGTTTAATTCTGCGGGATGGTTTGATTATGCGGGATGGTTTGATTGTGCGGGATGGTTTGATTATATGGGATGGTTTAATTCTGCGGGATGGTTTGATTATGCGGGATGGTTTGATTATGTGGGGTGGTTTGATTATATGGGATGGTTTGAATATGCGGGATGGATTGATTATGCAGGATGGTTTGATTATGCGGGATGGTTTGATTCTGCGGGATGGTTTGAATATGCGGGATGGTTTAATTCTGCGGGATGGTTTGATTATGCGGGATGGTTTGATTGTGCGGGATGGTTTGATTATATGGGATGGTTTAATTCTGCGGGATGGTTTGATTATGCGGGATGGTTTGATTATGTGGGATGGTTTGATTATATGGGATGGTTTGATAATGTGGGATGGTTTGATTTATGCGGGATGGATTGATTATGCAGGATGGTTTGATTATGCGGGATGGTTTGAATGTGCGGGATGGTTTGATTATGCGGGATGGTTTGATGATGTGGGATGGATTGATTATGCGGGATGATTTGATTATGAGGGATGGATTGATTAAGTGGCATGATTTGATTATGCGGTATGGTTTGATTTCTGCAATAGTTTGATTATATGGGACGGTTTGATTTTGTCGGATGGTTTGATGATATGGGATGGTTTGATTTATGCGGGATGGATTGATGATGCAGGATGGTTTGATTATGCGGGATGGTTTGATTATGCGGGATGGGATGGTTTGATAATGTGGGATGGTTTGATTATTTGGGTTGGTTTGTTTATATGCGGGATGGTTTGATTATGTGGGATGGTTTGCTTCTGTGGGATGGTTTGATTATGTGGGATGGTTTGATTATGAGGGATGGATTGATTAAGTGGGATGGATTGATTATGCGGGATGATTTGATTATGCGGGATGGTTTGATGATGCGGGATGGTTTGTTTGTATGGGATGGTTTGATTATGTGGGATGGTTTGATTATGTGGGATGGTTTGATTATGTGGGATGGATTGATTATGTGGGATGGATTGATTATGCGGGATGGTTTGATTATGCGGGATGGTTTGATGATGCGGGATGGTTTGAATATGCGGGATGGTTTGATTATGTGGGATGGTTTGATTATGTGGGATGGTTTGATGATGTGGGATGGTTTGTTTGTATGAGATGGTTTGATTATGTGGGATGGTTTGATTATGTGGGATGGTTTGATTATCTGGGATGGATTGATTATGTGGGATGGATTGATTTTGCGGGATGGTTTGATTATGCGGGATGGTTTGATGATGTGGGATGGATTGATTATGCGGGATGATTTGATTATGAGGGATGGATTGATTATGTGGGATGATTTGATTATGCGGTATGGTTTGATTTCTGCAATAGTTTGATTATATGGGACGGTTTGATTTTGTCGGATGGTTTGATGATCTGGGATGGTTTGATTTATGCGGGATGGATTGATGATGCGGGATGGTTTGATTATGCGGGATGGTTTGATGATACGGGATGGTTTGTTTATGTGGGATGGTTTAATTCTGCGGGATGGTTTGATTATGCGGGATGGTTTGATTATGCGGGATGGTTTGTTTATATGCGGGATGGTTTGATTATGTGAGATGGTTTGATTATGTTGGATGGTTTGATTCTGTGGGATGGTTTGATTATGTGGGATGGTTTGATTATGTGGGATGATTTGATTCTATTGAATGGTTTTATTTTGTGGGATGGTTTGATTATTTGGGATGGTTTGATTATTTGGGATGGTTTGATTCTGTGGGATGGTTTGATTATGCGGGATGGTTTGATTATGCGGGATGGTTTGATTATGCGGGATGGTTTGATTATGCGGGATGGTTTGATTCTGTGGGATGGTTTGATTCTGCGGGATGGTTTGATTATGCGGGATGGTTTGATTATGCGGGATGGTTTGATTCTGCGGGATGGTTTGATTATGCGGGATGGTTTGATTATGCGGGATGGTTTGATTATGCGGGATGGTTTGATTATGCGGGATGGTTTGATTCTGTGGGATGGTTTGATTCTGCGGGATGGTTTGATTATGCGGGATGGTTTGATTATGCGGGATGGTTTGATTATCTGAAATGGTTTGATTCTATGGGATGTTTTGATTGTGTGGGATGGTTTGATTATTTGGGATGTTTTGATAAAATGGGATGGTTTGATTATATGGGATGCTTTGATTACGTGGGATGGTTTGATTTATGCGGGATGGATTGATTATGCAGGATGGTTTGATTATGCGGGATGGTTTGAATATGCGGGATGGTTTGATTATGCGGGATGGTTTGATTATGTTGGATGGATTGATGATGTGGGATGGTTTGATTATATCGAATGGTTTTATTTCATGGGATGGTTTGATGATTTGGGATGGTTTGATTATATCGAATGGTTTTATTTCATGGGATAGTTTGATTCTGCGGGATGGTTTGATGATGCGGGATGGTTTGAATATGCGGGATGGTTTGATTATGCGGGATGGTTTGATTCTGCGGGATGGTTTGATGATGCGGGATGGTTTGAATATGCGGGATGGTTTGACTATGCGGGATGGTTTGATTATGTTGGATGGATTGACGATGTGTGATGGTTTGATGATGCGGGATGGTTTGATTATGCGGGATGGTTTGATTATGTGGGATGTTTTGATTATCTGGGATGGTTTGTTTGTATGGGATGGTTTGATTATGTGGGATGGTTTGATTTTGTGGGATGGATTGATTATGTGGGATGGATTGATTATGCGGGATGGTTTGATTATGCGGGATGGTTTGATGATGTGGTTTGATTCTGTGGGATGGTTTGATTGTATGGAATGGTTTGATGATATGGGATGGTTTGATAATCTGGGATTGTTTGATTATGTGGGATTGTTTGATTATGTGGGATGGTTTTATTATGCGGGATAGTTTGATTATATGGGATGGTTTGATTCTGTGGGATGGTTTGATTTTGTGGGATGGATTGATTTATGCGGGATGGATTGATTATGCGGGATTGTTTTATTATGCGGGATGGTTTGATTATGCGGGATGGTTTGATCATGCGGTTTGTTTTGATTATGCGGGATGGTTTGATTATGCGGGATGGTTTGTTTATGGAGGATGGATTCATTATGTGGGGTGGTTTGATTATGTGGGATGGTTTGATGATGTGGGATGGTTAGATGATATTGTTTGATTTTATGGGATGGTTTATTTATATGGGATGGTTTGATTATATGGGATGGTTTGATGATGTGGGGTGGTTTGATTATGTGGGATGGTTTGATTATATGGGATGGTTTGATCATGTGGGATGGTTTGATGATGTGGGATGGTTTGATTATATGGGATGGTTTGATCATGTGGGATGGTTTGATTATGTGGGATGGTTTGATCATGTGAGATGGTTTGATTCTGTGGGATGGATTGATTATGCGGGATGGTTTGATAATGCGGGATGGTTTGATTCTGTGGGATGGTTTGATTGTGCGGGATGGTTTGATTGTGCGGGATGGTTTGATTACGCGGGATGGTGTGAATTTTGCGGGATGGTTTGATAATGCGGGATGGTTACATTATGCGGGATGGTTTGATTTTGCGGGATGGTTTGATAATGCGCGATGGTTTGATTGTGCGGGATGGTTTGATTACACGGGATGGTTTGATTATGCGGGATGGTTTGATTATGCGGGATGGTTTGATTGTGCGGGATGGTTTGATTGTGCGGGATGGTTTGATTGTGCGGGATGGTTTGATTACGCGGGATGGTGTGAATTTTGCGGGATGGTTTGATTATGCGGGATGGTTTGATAATGCGGGATGGTTACATTATGCGGGATGGTTACATTATGCGGGATGGTTACATTATGCGGGATGGTTTGATTCTGCGGGATGGTTTGATTATGTGGGATGGTTTGATGATTTGGGATGGTTTGATTATATCGAATGGTTTTATTTCATGGGATGGTTTGATTATGTGGGATGGATTGATTTATGCGGGATGGTTTGATTATGTGGGATGATTTGATTATGTGGGATGGTTTGATTTATGCAGGATGGATTAATTATGCGGGATGGTTTGATTATGCGGGATGGTTTGATTATCTGAAATGGTTTGATTCTATGGGATGTTTTGATTGTGTGGGATGGTTTGATTATATGGGATGTTTTGATAAAATTGGATGGTTTGATTATATGGGATGGTTTGATTATTTGGGATGGTTTGATGATGCGGGATGGTTTGAATATGCGGGATGGTTTAATTCTGCGGGATGGTTTGATTATGCGGGATGGTTTGATTATGCGGGATGGTTTGATGATGCGGGATGGTTTGAATATGCGGGATGGTTTAATTCTGCGGGATGGTTTGATGATGCGGGATGGTTTGAATATGTGGGATGGTTTGTTTTTGTGGGATGGTTTAATTCTGCGGGATGGTTTGATTATGCGGGATGGTTTGATTATGCGGGATGGTTTGAATATGCGGGATGGTTTAATTCTGCGGGATGGTTTGATTATGCGGGATGGTTTGATTGTGCGGGATGGTTTGATTATATGGGATGGTTTAATTCTGCGGGATGGTTTGATTATGCGGGATGGTTTGATTATGTGGGATGGTTTGATTATATGGGATGGTTTGATAATGTGGGATGGTTTGATTTATGCGGGATGGATTGATTATGCAAGATGGTTTGATTATGCGGGATGGTTTGAATGTGCGGGATGGTTTGATTATGCGGGATGGTTTGATGATGTGGGATGGATTGATTATGCGGGATGATATGATTATGAGGGATGGAGTGATTAAGTGGGATGATTTGATTATGCGGTATGGTTTGATTTCTGCAATAGTTTGATTATATGGGACGGTTTGATTTTGTCGGATGGTTTGATGATATGGGATGGTTTGATTTATGCGGGATGGATTGATGATGCAGGATGGTTTGATTATGCGGGATGGTTTGATTATGCGGGATGGGATGGTTTGATAATGTGGGATGGTTTGATTATTTGGGATGGTTTGTTTATATGCGGGATGGTTTGATTATGTGGGATGGTTTGATTCTGTGGGATGGTTTGATTATGTGGGATGGTTTGATTATGAGGGATGGATTGATTAAGTGGGATGGATTGATTATGCGGGATGATTTGATTATGAGGGATGGATTGATTAAGTGTGATCATTTGATTATGCGGTATGGTTTGATTTCTGCAATAGTTTGATTATATGGGACGGTTTGATTTTGTCGGATGGTTTGATGATATGGGATGGTTTGATTTATGCGGGATCGATTGATTATGCAGGATGGTTTGATTATGCGGGATGGTTTGATTATGCGGGATGGGATGGTTTGAGAATGTGGGATGGTTTGATTATTTGGGATGGTTTGATTATGTGCGATGGTTTGATTCTGTGGGATGGTTTGATTATGTGGGATGATTTGATTCTATTGAATGGTTTTATTTTGTGGGATGGTTTGATTATATGGGATTGTTTGATTATTTGGGATGGTTTGATTATTTGGGATGTTTTGATTCTGTGGGATGGTTTGATTATGCGGGATGGTTTGATTATGCGGGATGGTTTGATTCTGTGGTATGGTTTGATTATCTGAAATGGTTTGATTGTGTGGGATGGTTTGATTATTTGGGATGTTTTGATAAAATGGGATGGTTTTATTATATGGGATGCTTTGATTATTTGGGATGGTTTGTTAATGTGGGATGGTTTGATTTATGCGGGATGGATTGATTATGCAGGATGGTTTGATTCTGCGGGATGGTTTGAATATGCGGGATGATTTGTTTATGTGGGATGGTTTAATTCTGCGGGATGGTTTGATTATGCGGGATGGTTTGATAATGCGGGATGGTTTGATTTTATGGGATGGTTTGATAATGTGGGATGGTTTGATTATTTGGGATGGTTTGTTTCTATGGGATGGTTTGATTCGATGGGATGGTTTGATTATCAGGGATGGTTTGATGATGCGGGATGGTTTGATTATGTTGGATGGATTGATGATGTGTGATGGTTTGATGATGTGGGATGGTTTGATTTGTGGGATGGTTTGATTATGCGGGATGGTTTGATTCTGTGGGATGGTTTGATTATCTGAAATGGTTTGATTATATGGGATGTTTTGATTGTGTGGGATGGTTTGATTATATGCGATGGATTGATGATATGGGATGGTTTGATTATCTGGGATGGTTTGATTATCAGGGATGGTTTGATGATGCGGGATGGTTTGATTATGCGGGATGGTTTGATTATGCGGGATGGTTTGATTATGTTGCATGGATTGATGATGTGGGATGGTTTGATTATATCGAATGGTTTTATTTCATGGGATGGTTTGATGATTTGGGATGGTTTGATTATATCGAATGGTTTTATTTCATGGGATCTTTTGATTATGTGGGATGGATTGATTATGCGGGATGGTTTGATTATGTGGGATGATTTGATTATGTGGGATGGTTTGGTTTATGCGGGATGGATTAATTATGCGGGATGGTTTGATTATGCGGGATAGTTTGATTCTGCGGGATGGTTTGATGATGCGGGATGGTTTGAATATGCGGGATGGTTTGACTATGCGGGATGGTTTGATTATGTTGGATGGATTGACGATGTGTGATGGTTTGATGATGTGGGATGGTTTGATTATGCGGGATGGTTTGATTATGTGGGATGTTTTGATTATCTGGGATGGTTTGTTTGTATGGGATGGTTTGATTATGTGGGATGGTTTGATTTTGTGGGATGGATTGATTATGTGAGATGGATTGATTATGCGGGATGGTTTGATTATGCGGGATGGTTTGATGATTTGGGATGGTTTGAATATGCGGGATGGTTTAATTCTGTGGGATGGTTTGATTATATGGGATGGTTTAATTCTGCGGGATGGTTTGATTATGTGGGATGGTTTGATTATATGGGATGGTTTGATAATGTGGGATGGTTTTACTTATGCGGGATGGATTGATTAAGCAGGATGGTTTGATTATGCGGGATGGCTTGAATGTGCGGGATGGTTTGATTATGTTGGATGGTTTGATTATGTTGGATGGATTGATGATGTGGGATGGTTTGATGATGTGGGATGGTCTGGTTATGCGGGATGGTTTGATTATATGCGGGATGGTTTTATTATGTGGGATGGATTGATTATGCGGGATGATTTGATTATGAGGGATGGATTGATTATGTGGGATGGTTTGATTATGTGGGATGGTTTGATTATCTGGGATGGATTGATTATGTGGGATGGATTGATTATGCGGGATGATTTGATTATGAGGGATGGATTGATTATGTGGGATGATTTGATTATGTGGGATGGTTTGATTATCTGGGATGGATTGATTATGTGGGATGATTTGATTATGCGGTATGGTTTGATTTCTGCAATAGTTTGATTATATGGGACGGTTTGATTTTGTCGGATGGTTTGATTATATGGGATGGTTTGATTATATGCGGGATGGTTTGATTATGTGAGATGGTTTGATTATGTGGGATGGTTTGATTCTGTGGGATGGTTTGATTATCTGAGATGGTTTGATTATGTGGGATGATTTCATTCTATTGAATGGTTTTATTTTGTGGGATGGTTTGATTATATGGGATGGTTTGATTATTTGGGATGGTTTGATTATTTGGGATGGTTTGATTCTGTGGGATGGTTTGATTATGCGGGATGGTTTGATTATGCGGGATGGTTTGATTTTGCGGGATGGTTACATTATGCGGGATGGTTTGATTTTGCGGGATGGTTTGATAATGCGGGATGGTTTGATTACGCGGGATGGTTTGAATATGCGGGATGGTTTGATTGTGCGGGATGGTTTGATTGTGCGGGATGGTTTGATTGTGCGGGATGGTTTGATTGTGCGGGATGGTTTGATTACGCGGGATGGTGTGAATTTTGCGGGATGGTTTGATAATGCGGGATGGTTACATTATGCGGGATGGTTTGATTCTGCGGGATGGTTTGATTATGTGGGATGGTTTGATGATTTGGGATGGTTTGATTATATCGAATGGTTTTATTTCATGGGATGGTTTGATTATGTGGGATGGATTGATTTATGCGGGATGGATTGATTATGCGGGATGGTTTGATTATGTGGGATGATTTGATTATGTGGGATGGTTTGATTTATGCGGGATGGATTAATTATGCGGGATGGTTTGATTATGCGGGATAGTTTGATTCTGCAGGATGGTTTGATGATGCGGGATGGTTTGATTATATGGGATGGTTTGATTATTTGGGATGGTTTGATTATGCGGGATGGTTTGATTCTGTGGGATGGTTTGATTATCTGAAATGGTTTGATTCTATGGGATGTTTTGATAAAATTGGATGGTTTGATTATATGGGATGGTTTGATTATTTGGGATGGTTTGATTTATGCGGGATGGATTGATTATGCAGGATGGTTTGATTATGCGGGATGGTTTGATTCTGCGGGATGGTTTGGTGATGCGGGATGGTTTGAATATGCGGGATGGTTTAATTCTGCGGGATGGTTTGATTATGCGGGATGGTTTGATTGTGCGGGATGGTTTGATTATATGGGATGGTTTAATTCTGCGGGATGGTTTGATTATGTGGGATGGTTTGATTATATGGGATGGTTTGATAATGTGGGATGGTTTGATTTATGCGGGATGGATTGATTATGCAGGATGGTTTGATTATGCGGGATGGTTTGAATGTGCGGGATGGTTTGATTATGTTGGATGGATTGATGATGTGGGATGGTTTGATGATGTGGGATGGTTTGGTTATGCGGGATGGTTTGATTATATGCGGGATGGTTTTATTATGTGAGATGGTTTGTTTGTATGAGATGGTTTGATTATGTGGGATGGTTTGATTATGCGGGATGGTTTGATTATATGCGGGATGGTTTGATGATGTGGGATGGATTGATTATGCGGGATAGTTTGATTCTGCGGGATGGTTTGAATGTGCGGGATGGTTTGAATATGCGGGATGGTTTGTTAATGTGGGATGGTTTAATTCTGCGGGATGGTTTGATTATGCGGGATGGTTTGATTTTATGGGATGGTTTGATAATGTGGGATGGTTTGATTATTTGGGATGGTTTGTTTATATGGGATGGTTTGATTCGATGGGATGGTTTGATTATCAGGGATGGTTTGATTATGCGGGATGGTTTGATTCTGCGGGATGGTTTTATTATGCGGGATGGTTTGATTATTTGGGATAGTTTGATTATATGGGATGGTTTGATTCTGTGGGATGGTTTGATTTTGTGGGATGGATTGATTTATGCGGGATGGATTGATTATGCGGGATTGTTTTATTATGCGGGATGGTTTGATCATGCGGTATGTTTTGATTATGCGGGATGGTTTGATCATGCGGTATGTTTTGATTATGCGGGATGGTTTGATTGTATGGGATGGTTTGATTATATGGGACGGTTTGATGATGTGGGATGGTTTGATTATGTGGGATGCTTTGATTATATGGGACGGTTTGATCATGTGGGATGGTTTGATTATGTGGGATGGTTTGATCATGTGAGATGGTTTGATTCTGTGTGATGGATTGATTATGCGGGATGGTTTGATAATGCGGGATGGTTTGATTCTGTGGGATGGTTTGATTGTGCGGGATGGTTTGATTGTGCGGGATGGTTTGATTACGCGGGATGGTGTGAATTTTGCGGGATGGTTTGATAATGCGGGATGGTTACATTATGCGGGATGGTTTGATTTTGCGGGATGGTTTGATAATGCGGGATAGTTTGATTGTGCGGGATGGTTTGATTACGCGGGATGGTTTGAATATGCGGGATGGTTTGATTATGCGGGATGGTTTGATTGTGCGGGATGGTTTGATAATGCCGGATGGTTACATTATGCGGGATGGTTTGATTCTGCGGGATGGTTTGATTATGTGGGATGGTTTGATGATTTGGGATGGTTTGATTATATCGAATGGTTTTATTTCATGGGATGGTTTGATTATGTGGGATGGATTGATTTATGCGGGATGGATTGATTATGCGGGATGGTTTGATTCTGTGGGATGATTTGATTATGTGGGATGGTTTGATTTATGCGGGATGGATTAATTATGCGGGATGGTTTGATTATGCGGGATAGTTTGATTCTGCGGGATGGTTTGATGATGCGGGATGGTTTGATTATATGGGATGGTTTGATTATTTGGGATGGTTTGATTATGCGGGATGGTTTGATTCTGTGGGATGGTTTGATTATCTGAAATGGTTTGATTCTATGGGATGTTTTGATAAAATGGGATGGTTTGATTATATGGGATGGTTTGATTATTTGGGATGGTTTGATTTATGCGGGATGGATTGATTATGCAGGATGGTTTGATTATGCAGGATGGTTTGATGATGCGGGATAGTTTGAATATGCGGGATGGTTTAATTCTGCAGGATGGTTTGATTATGCGGGATGGTTTGATTATGCGGGATGGTTTGATTATATGGGATGGTTTAATTCTGCGGGATGGTTTGATTATGCGGGATGGTTTGATAATGTGGGATGGTTTGATTATGTGGGATGGTTTGTTTGTATGAGATGGTTTGATTATGTGGGATGGTTTGATTATGTGGGATGGTTTGATTATCTGGGATGGATTGATTATGTGGGATGGATTGATTTTGCGGGATGGTTTGATTATGCGGGATGGTTTGATGATGTGGGATGGATTGATTCTGCGGGATGATTTGATTATGAGGGATGGATTGATTATGTGGGATGATTTGATTATGCGGTATGGTTTGATTTCTGCAATAGTTTGATTATATGGGACGGTTTGATTTTGTCGGATGGTTTGATGATATGGGATGGTTTGATTTATGCGGGATGGATTGATTATGCAGGATGGTTTGATTATGCGGGATGGTTTGATTATGCGGGATGGGATGGTTTGATAATGTGGGATGGTTTGATAATGTGGGATGGTTTGATTATTTGGGATGGTTTGTTTATATGCGGGATGGTTTGATTATGTGAGATGGTTTGATTATGTGGGATGGTTTGATTCTGTGGGATGGTTTGATTATGTGGGATGATTTGATTCTATTGAATGGTTTTATTTTGTGGGATGGTTTGATTATATGGGATGGTTTGATTATATGGGATGGTTTGATTATTTGGGATGGTTTGATTATTTGGGATGGTTTGATTCTGTGGGATGGTTTGATTATACGGGATGGTTTGATTATGCGGGATGGTTTGATTCTGTGGGATGGTTTGATTATCTGAAATGGTTTGATTCTATGGGATGTTTTGATTGTGTGGGATGGTTTGATTATTTGGGATGTTTTGATAAAATGGGATGGTTTGATTGTATGGGATGCTTTGATTATTTGGGATGGTTTGATAATGTGGGATGGTTTGATTTATGCGGGATGGATTGATTATGCAGGATGGTTTGATTCTGCGGGATGGTTTGATGATGCGGGATGGTTTGAATATGCGGGATGGTTTGTTTATGTGGGATGGATTGATTATGCGGGATGGTTTGTTTATGTGGGATGGTTTAATTCTGCGGGATGGTTTGATTATGCGGGATGGTTTGATAATGCGGGATGGTTTGATTTTATGGGATGGTTTGATAATGTGGGATGGTTTGATTATTTGGGATGGTTTGTTTATATGGGATGGTTTGATTCGATGGGATGGTTTGATTATCAGGGATGGTTTGATGATGCGGGATGGTTTGATTATGCGGGATGGTTTGATTATGTTGGATGGATTGATGATGTGTGATGGTTTGATGATGTGGGATGGTTTGATTTGTGGGATGGTTTGATTATGCGGGATGGTTTGATTCTGTGGGATGGTTTGATTATCTGAAATGGTTTGATTATATGGGATGTTTTGATTGTGTGGGATGGTTTGATTATATGCGATGGATTGATGATATGGGATGGTTTGATTATCTGGGATGGTTTGATTATCAGGGATGGTTTGATGATGCGGGATGGTTTGATTATGTGGGATGGTTTGAATATGCGGGATGGTTTGATTATGCGGGATGGTTTGATTATGTTGGATGGATTGATGATGTGGGATGGTTTGATTATATCGAATGGTTTTATTTCATGGGATGGTTTGATGATTTGGGATGGTTTGCTTATATCGAATGGTTTTATTTCATGGGATCTTTTGATTATGTGGGATGGATTGATTTATGCGGGATGGTTTGATTATGCGGGATGGTTTGATTATGTGGGATGATTTGATTATGTGGGATGGTTTGATTTATGCGGGATGGATTAATTATGCGGGATGGTTTGATTATGCGGGATAGTTTGATTCTGCGGGATGGTTTGAATATGCGGGATGGTTTGATTTTGCGGGATGGTTTGATTCTGCGGGATGGTTTGATGATGCGGGATGGTTTGAATTTGCGGGATGGTTTAATTCTGTGGGATGGATTGACGATGTGTGATGGTTTGATGATGTGGGATGGTTTGATTATGTGGGCTGGTTTGAATATGCGGCATGGATTGATTATGTGAGATGGATTGATTATGCGGGATGGTTTGATTATGCGGGATGGTTTGATGATTTGGGATGGTTTGAATATGCGGGATGGTTTAATTCTGTGGGATGGTTTGATTATGCGGGATGGTTTGATTATGCGGGATGGTTTGATTATATGGGATGGTTTAATTCTGCGGGATGGTTTGATTCTGCGGGATGGTTTGATTATATGGGATGGTTTGATAATGTGGGATGGTTTTACTTATGCGGGATGGATTGATTATGCAGGATGGTTTGATTATGCGGGATGGTTTGAATGTGCGGGATGGTTTGATTATGTTGGATGGTTTGATTATGTTGGATGGATTGATGATGTGGGATGGTTTTATTATGTGGGATGGTTTGATGATGTGGGATGGTTTGATTATATGCGGGATGGTTTGATTATGTGGGATGGTTTGATGATGTGGGATGGTTTGTTTGTATGGGATGGTTTGATTATGTGGGATGGTTTGATTATGTGGGATGGTTTGATTATCTGGGATGGATTGATTATGTGGGATGGATTGATTATGCGGGATGGTTTGATTATGCGGGATGGTTTGATGATGTGGGATGGATTGATTATGCGGGATGATTTGATTATGAGGGATGGATTGATTATGTGGGATGATTTGATTATGCGGTATGGTTTGATTTCTGCAATAGTTTGATTATATGGGACGGTTTGATTTTGTCGGATGGTTTGATGATATGGGATGGTTTGATTATGCAGGATGGTTTGATTATGCGGGATGGTTTGATTATGCGGGATGGGATGGTTTGATAATGTGGGATGGTTTGATTATTTGGGATGGTTTGTTTATATGCGGGATGGTTTGATTATGTGAGATGGTTTGATTATGTGGGATGGTTTGATTCTGTGGGATGGTTTGATTATGTGGGATGATTTGATTCTACTGAATGGTTTTATTTTGTGGGATGGTTTGATTATATGGGATGGTTTGATTATTTGGGATGGTTTGATTATTTGGGATGGTTTGATTCTGTGGGATGGTTTGATTATACGGGATGGTTTGATTATGCGGGATGGTTTGATTCTGTGGGATGGTTTGATTATCTGAAATGGTTTGATTCTATGGGATGTTTTGATTGTGTGGGATGGTTTGATTATTTGGGATGTTTTGATAAAATGGGATGGTTTGATTATATGGGATGCTTTGATTATTTGGGATGGTTTGATAATGTGGGATGGTTTGATTTATGCGGGATGGATTGATTATGCAGGATGGTTTGATTCTGCGGGATGGTTTGATGATGCGGGATGGTTTGAATACGTGGGATGGTTTGTTTTTGTGGGATGGTTTAATTCTGCGGGATGGTTTGATTATGCGGGATGGTTTGATTATGCGGGATGGTTTGAATATGCGGGATGGTTTGATTCTGTGGGATGGTTTGATTATGCGGGATGGTTTGTTTATATGGGATGGTTTGATTCGATGGGATGGTTTGATTATCAGGGATGGTTTGATTATGCGGGATGGTTTGATTATGCGGGATGGTTTGATTATGTTGGATGGATTGATGATGTGTGATGGTTTGATGATGTGGGATGGTTTGATTTGTGGGATGGTTTGATTATGCGGGATGGTTTGATTCTGTGGGATGGTTTGATTATCTGAAATGGTTTGATTATATGGGATGTTTTGATTGTGTGGGATGGTTTGATTATATGCAATGGATTGATGATATGGGATGGTTTGATTATCTGGGATGGTTTGATTATCAGGGATGGTTTGATGATGCGGGATGGTTTGATTATGCGGGATGGTTTGAATATGCGGGATGGTTTGATTATGCGGGATGGTTTGATTATGTTGCATGGATTGATGATGTGGGATGGTTTGATTATATCGAATGGTTTTATTTCATGGGATGGTTTGATGATTTGGGATGGTTTGATTATATCGAATGGTTTTATTTCATGGGATCTTTTGATTATGTGGGATGGATTGATTTATGCGGGATGGTTTGATGATGCGGGATGGTTTGATTATGTGGGATGATTTGATTATGTGGGATGGTTTGATTTATGCGGGATGGATTAATTATGCGGGATGGTTTGATTATGCGGGATAGTTTGATTCTGCGGGATGGTTTGAATATGCGGGATGGTTTGATTTTGCGGGATGGTTTGATTCTGCGGGATGGTTTGATGATGCGGGATGGTTTGAATATGCGGGATGGTTTGACTATGCGGGATGGTTTGATTATGTTGGATGGATTGACGATGTGTGATGGTTTGATGATGTGGGATGGTTTGATTATGCGGGATGGTTTGATTATGCGGGATGGTTTGATTATGTGGGATGTTTTGATTATCTGGGATGGTTTGTTTGTATGGGATGGTTTGATTACGTGGGATGGTTTGATTTTGTGGGATGGATTGATTATGTGGGATGGATTGATTATGCGGGATGGTTTGATTATGCGGGATGGTTTGATGATTTGGGATGATTTGAATATGCGGGATGGTTTAATTCTGTGGGATGGTTTGATTATGCGGGATGGTTTGATTATGCGGGATGGTTTGATTATATGGGATGGTTTAATTCTGCGGGATGGTTTGATTCTGCGGGATGGTTTGATTATGTGGGATGGTTTGATTATATGGGATGGTTTGATAATGTGGGATGGTTTTACTTATGCGGGATGGATTGATTATGCAGGATGGTTTGATTATGCGGGATGGTTTGAATGTGCGGGATGGTTTGATTATGTTGGATGGATTGATGATGTGGGATGGTTTGATGATGCGGGATGGTTTGATTATTTGGGATAGTTTGATTATATGGGATGGTTTGATTCTGTGGGATGGTTTGATTATGCGGGATGGTTTGATTATGCGGGATGGTTTGATTATATGGGATGGTTTAATTCTGCGGGATGGTTTGATTATGCGGGATGGTTTGATTACGTGGGATGGTTTGATTTTGTGGGATGGATTGATTATGTGGGATGGTTTTACTTTTGCGGGATGGATTGATTATGCAGGATGGTTTGATTATGCGGGATGGTTTGAATGTGCGGGATGGTTTGATTATGTTGGATGGATTGATGATGTGGGATGGTTTGATGATGTGGGATGGTTTGGTTATGTGGGATGGTTTGATTATATGCGGGATGGTTTGATTATGTGGGATGGTTTGATGATGTGGGATGGTTTGTTTGTATGGGATGGTTTGATTATGTGGGATGGTTTGATTATGTGGGATGGTTTGATTATCTGGGATGGATTGATAATGTGGGATGGATTGATTATGCGGGATGGATTGATTATGCGGGATGGTTTGATTATGCGGGATGGTTTGATGATGTGGGATGGATTGATTATGCGGGATGATTTGATTATGAGGGATGGATTGATTATGTGGGATGATTTGATTATGCGGTATGGTTTGATTTCTGCAATAGTTTGATTATATGGGACGGTTTGATTTTGTCGGATGGTTTGATTATATGGGATGGTTTGATTATATGCGGGATGGTTTGATTATGTGAGATGGTTTGATTATGTGAGATGGTTTGATTATGTGGGATGGTTTGATTCTGTGGGATGGTTTGATTATCTGAGATGGTTTGATTATGTGGGATGATTTCATTCTATTGAATGGTTTTATTTTGTGGGATGGTTTGATTATATGGGATGGTTTGATTATTTGGGATGGTTTGATTCTGTGGGATGGTTTGATTATGCGGGATGGTTTGATTCTGTGGGATGGTTTGATTATCTGAAATGGTTTGATTCTGTGGGATGGTTTGATTATTTGGGATGGTTTGATTATGCGGGATGGTTTGATTATGCGGGATGGTTTGATTATCTGAAATGGTTTGATTCTATGGGATGTTTTGATTGTGTGGGATGGTTTGATTATATGGGATGTTTTGATAAAATGGGATGGTTTGATTATATGGGATGTTTTGATAAAATGGGATGGTTTGATTATATGGGATGGTTTGTTTATATGCGGGATGGTTTGATTATGTGGGATGGTTTGATTCTGTGGGATGGTTTGATGATATGGGATGATTTGATTATGTGGGATGGTTTGATTTTGTGGGATGGTTTGATTATATGGGATGTTTTGATAAAATGGGATGGTTTTATTTTGTGGGATGGTTTGATTATATGGGATGGTTTGATTATTTGGGATGGTTTGATTATTTGGGATGGTTTGATTCTGTGGGATGGTTTGATTATGCGGGATGGTTTGATTATGCGGGATGGTTTGATTCTGTGGGATGGTTTGATTATCTGAAATGGTTTGATTATGTGGGATGGTTTGATTCTGTGGGATGGTTTGATTATGCGGGATGGTTTGATTATGCGGGATGGTTTGATTCGGCGGGATGGTTTGATTATGTGGGATGGTTTGATTGTGTGGGATGGTTTGATTCGGCGGGATGGTTTGATTCAATGGGATGTTTTGATTGTGTGGGATGGTTTGATTATTTGGGATGTTTTGATAAAATGGGATGGTTTGATTATATGGGATGCTTTGATTATATGGGATGGTTTGATAATGTGGGATGGTTTGATTTATGCGGGATGGATTGATTATGCAGGATGGTTTGATTCTGCGGGATGGTTTGATGATGCGGGATGGTTTGAATATGCGGGATGGTTTGTTAATGTGGGATGGTTTAATTCTGCGGGATGGTTTGATTTTATGGGATGGTTTGATAATGTGGGATGGTTTGATTATTTGGGATGGTTTGTTTATATGGGATGGTTTGATTCGATGGGATGGCTTGATTATCAGGCATGCTTTGATTATGCGGGATGCTTTGATTATGTTGGATGGATTGATGATGTGTGATGGTTTGATGATGTGGGATGGTTTGATTTGTGGGATGGTTTGATTATGCGGGATGGTTTGATGATTTGGGATGGTTTGAATATGCGGGATGGTTTGAATATGCGGGATGGTTTAATTCTGTGGGATGGTTTGATTATGCGGGATGGTTTGATTATGCGGGATGGTTTGATTATATGGGATGGTTTAATTCTGCGGGATGGTTTGATTCTGCGGGATGGTTTGATTATGTGGGATGGTTTGATTATATGGGATGGTTTGATAATGTGGGATGGTTTTACTTATGCGGGATGGATTGATTATGCAGGATGGTTTGATTATGCGGGATGGTTTGAATGTGCGGGATGGTTTGATTATGTTGGATGGATTGATGATGTGGGATGGTTTGATGATGTGGGATGGTTTGGTTATGTGGGATGGTTTGATTATATGCGGGATGGTTTGATTATGTGGGATGGTTTGATGATGTGGGATGGTTTGTTTGTATGGGATGGTTTGATTATGTGGGATGGTCTGATTATGTGGCACGGATTGATTATCTGGGATGGCTTGATTATGTGGGATGGATTGATTATGCGGGATGGTTTGATTATGCGGGATGGTTTGATGATGTGGGATGGATTGATTATGCGGGATGATTTGATTATGAGGGATGGATTGATTATGTGGGATGATTTGATTATGCGGTATGGTTTGATTTCTGCAATAGTTTGATTATATGGGACGGTTTGATTTTGTCGGATGGTTTGATGATATGGGATGGTTTGATTATATGGGATGGTTTGATTATATGCGGGATGGTTTGATTATGTGGGATGGTTTGAATATGCGGGATGGTTTGAATATGCGGGATGGTTTGATTATCTGAGATGGTTTGATTATGTGGGATGATTTCATTCTATTGAATGGTTTTATTTTGTGGGATGGTTTGATTATATGGGATGGTTTGATTATTTGGGATGGTTTGATTCTGTGGGATGGTTTGATTATGCGGGATGGTTTGATTATGCGGGATGGTTTGATTATGCGGGATGGTTTGATTCTGTGGGATGGTTTGATTATGTGAGATGGTTTGATTATGTGGGATGGTTTGATTCTGTGGGATGGTTTGATTATCTGAAATGGTTTGATTCTGTGGGATGGTTTGATTATTTGGGATGGTTTGATTATGCGGGATGGTTTGATTATGCGGGATGGTTTGATTATCTGAAATGGTTTGATTCTATGGGATGTTTTGATTGTGTGGGATGGTTTGATTATATGGGATGTTTTGATAAAATGGGATGGTTTGATTATATGGGATGTTTTGATAAAATGGGATGGTTTGATTATATGGGATGGTTTGATTATTTGGGATGGTTTGATTATGTGGGATGGTTTGATAAAATGGGATGGTTTGATTATATGGGATGGTTTGTTTATATGCGGGATGGTTTGATTATGTGGGATGGTTTGATTCTGTGGGATGGTTTGATTATGTGGGATGACTTGATTGTATTGAATGGTTTTATTTTGTGGGATGGTTTGATTATATGGGATGGTTTGATTATTTGGGATGGTTTGATTATTTGGGATGGTTTGATTCTGTGGGATGGTTTGATTATGCGGGATGGTTTGATTATGCGGGAGGGTTTGATTGTGTGGGATGGTTTGATTCGGCGGGATGGTTTGATTATGTGGGATGGTTTGATTCTGTGGGATGGTTTGATTATGCGGGATGGTTTGATTATGCGGGATGGTTTGATTCGGCGGGATGCTTTGATTATGTGGGATGGTTTGATTGTGTGGGATGGTTTGATTCGGCGGGATGGTTTGATTCAATGGGATGTTTTGATTGTGTGGGATGGTTTGATTATTTGGGATGTTTTGATAAAATGGGATGGTTTGATTATATGGGATGCTTTGATTATATGGGATGGTTTGATAATGTGGGATGGTTTGATTTATGCGGGATGGATTGATTATGCAGGATGGTTTGATTCTGCGGGATGGTTTGATGATGCGGGATGGTTTGAATATGCGGGATGGTTTGTTAATGTGGGATGGTTTAATTCTGCGGGATGGTTTGATTTTATGGGATGGTTTGATAATGTGGGATGGTTTGATTATTTGGGATGGTTTGTTTATATGGGATGGTTTGATTCGATGGGATGGTTTGATTATGCGGGATGGTTTGATTATGCGGGATGGTTTGATTATGTTGGATGGATTGATGATGTGTGATGGTTTGATGATGTGGGATGGTTTGATTTGTGGGATGGTTTGATTATGCGGGATGGTTTGATTCTGTGGGATGGTTTGATTATCTGAAATGGTTTGATTATATGGGATGTTTTGATTGTGTGGGATGGTTTGATTATTTGGGATGGATTGATGATATGGGATGGTTTGATTATCTGGGATGGTTTGATTATCAGGGATGGTTTGAATATGCGGGATGGTTTGATTATGCGGGATGGTTTGATTATGTTGGATGGATTGATGATGTGGGATGGTTTGATTATATCGAATGGTTTTATTTCATGGGATCTTTTGATTATGTGGGATGGATTGATTTATGCGGGATGGTTTGATTATGCGGGATGGTTTGATTATGCGGGATGGTTTGATTATGTGGGATGGTTTGATTTATGCGGGATGGATTAATTATGCGGGATGGTTTGATGATGCGGGATGGTTTGAATATGCGGGATGGTTTGATTATGCGGGATGGTTTGATTCTGCGGGATGGTTTGATGATGCGGGATGGTTTGATTATGCGGGATGGTTTGATTATGCGGGATGGTTTGATTATGTTGGATGGATTGATGATGTGTGATGGTTTGATGATGTGGGATGGTTTGTTTGTATGGGATGGTTTGATTATGTGGGATGGTTTGATTTTGTGGGATGGATTGATTATGTGGGATGGATTGATTATGCGGGATGGTTTGATTATGCGGGATGGTTTGATGATGTGGTTTGATTCTGTGGGATGGTTTGATTGTATGGGATGGTTTGATGATATGGGATGGTTTGATAATGTGGGATTGTTTGATTATGTGGGATTGTTTGATTATGTGGGATGGTTTGATGATGCGGGATGGTTTGAATATGCGGGATGGTTTGATTATGCGGGATGGTTTGATTATGTTGGATGGATTGATGATGTGTGATGGTTTGATGATGTGGGATGGTTTGTTTGTATGGGATGGTTTGATTATGTGGGATGGTTTGATTTTGTGGGATGGATTGATTATGTGGGATGGATTGATTATGCGGGATGGTTTGATTATGCGGGATGGTTTGAGGATGTGGTTTGATTCTGTGGGATGGTTTGATTGTATGGGATGGTTTGATGATATGGGATGGTTTGATAATGTGGGATTGTTTGATTATGTGGGATTGTTTGATTATGTGGGATGATTTGATTATGCGGGATGGTTTGATTCGGCGGGATGGTTTGATTATGTGGGATGGTTTGATTATCTTGGATGGTTTGATTATGTGGGATGGTTTGATTATCTGGGATGGTTTGATTATGTGGGATGGTTTTATTATGCAGGTTGGTTTGATTATGCGGGATGGTTTGATTATGCGGGATGTTTTGATTCTGCGGGATGTTTTGATTTTGCGGGATGGTTTGATTATGCGGGATGGTTTTCTTATGCGGGATGGTTTGATGATATGGTTTGATTCTGTGGGATGGTTTGATTGTATGGGATGGTTTGATGATATGGGATGGTTTGATAATGTGGGATTGTTTGATTATGTGGGATTGTTTGATTATGTGGGATGATTTGATTATGCGGGATGGTTTGATTCGGCGGGATGGTTTGATTATGTGGGATGGTTTGATTATGTGGGATGGTTTGATTATATGTGGGATGGATTGATTATGCGGAATGGTTTGATTATGTGGGATGGTTTGATTATGTGAGATGGTTTGATTATGTGGGATGGTTTGATGATATGGGATGGTTTGATTATGTGGGATGGTTTGATGATATGAGATGGTTTGATTATGTGGGATGGTTTGATTATGTGGGATGGTTTGATGATATGGGATGGTTTGATTATGCGGGATGGTTTGATTCTGTGGGATGGTTTGATTATCTGAAATGGTTTGATTATATGGGATGTTTTGATTGTGTGGGATGGATTGATGATATGGGATGGTTTGATTATCTGGGATGGTTTGATTATATGGGATGGTTTGATTATGTGGGATGGTTTGATGATATGGGATGGTTTGATTTGTGGGATGGTTTGATTATGTGGGATGGATTGATTATGCGGGATGGTTTGATGATGTGTGATGGATTGATTATGCGGGATGGTTTGATTATGAGGGATGGATTGATTTTGTCGGATGGTTTGATGATATGGTTTGATTATATGGGATGGTTTGATTATGCGGGATGGTTTGATTATGTGGGATGGTTTGATGATGTTGGATGGTTTGATTCTATTGAATGGTTTTATTATGTGGGATGGTTTGATTATGTGGGATGGTTTGATTTTGTGGGATATTTTGATTATATGGGATGGTTTGATTATTTGGGATGGTTTGATAATGTGGGATGGTTTGATTATGTGGGTGGTTTGTTTATGTGGGATGGATTGATTTATGCGGGATGGATTGATTATGCGGGATGGTTTGATTATGCGGGATGGTTTGATTATGCGGGATGGTTTGAATATGCGGGATGGTTTGATTGTGCGCGATTGTTTGATTCTGCGAGATGGTTTGATTATGTGGGATGGTTTGATTTTGTGGGATGGTTTGATTTTGTGGGATTGATTGATGATGCGGGATGGTTTGATTGTATGGAATGGTTTGATTATATGGGATGGTTTGATTTTGTGGGATGGATTGATTATGCAGGATGATTTGATTCGGTGGGATGGTTTGATTCCATGGGATGGTTTGATTATGTGGGATGGTTTGATTATATGCGATGGATTGATGATATGGGATGGTTTGTTTATCTGGGATGGTTTGATTATATGGGATGGTTTGATTATGTGGCATGGTTTGATGATATGGGATGGTTTGATTATTTGGGATGGTTTGATTTTGCGGGATGGTTTGATTATTTGGGATGGTTTGATTTTGCGGGATGGTTTGATTCTGTGGGATGGTTTGATTATCTGAAATGGTTTGATTCTATGGGATGTTTTGATTGTGTGGGATGGTTTGATTATATGGGATGATTTGATTATTTGGGATGGTTTGATTTATGCGGGATGGATTGATTATGCAGGATGGTTTGATTATGCGGGATGGTTTGATGATGCGGGATGATTTGATGATGCGGGATGGTTTGAATATGCGGGATGGTTTAATTCTGCGGGTTGGTTTGATTATGCGGGATGGTTTGATTATGCGGGATGGTTTGATTATGTGGGATGGTTTGATTATGCGGGATGGTTTGATTATGCGGGATGGTTTGATTATATGGGATGCTTTGATAATGTGGGATGGTTTGATTTATGCGGATGGATTGATTATGCAGGATGGTTTGATTATGCGGGATGGTTTGATTATGCAGGATGGTTTGAATGTGCGGGATGGTTTGATTATGTTGGATGGATTGATGATGTGGGATGGTTTGATGATGTGGGATGGTTTGGTTATGCTTGATGGTTTGATTATATGCGGGATGGTTTGATTATGTGGGATGGTTTGATGATGTGGGATGGTTTGGTTGTATGGGATGGTTTGATTATGTGGGATGGTTTGATTATCTGGGATGGATTGATTATGTGGGATGGATTGATTATGCGGGATGGTTTGATTATGCGGGATGGTTTGATGATGTGGGATGGATTGATTATGCGGGATGATTTGATCATGAGGGATGGATTGATTATGTGGGATGATTTGATGATGCGGTATGGTTTGATTTCTGCAATAGTTTGATTTTTGGGACGGTTTGATTTTGTCGGATGGTTTGATGATATGGGATGGTTTGATTATATGGGATGGTTTGATTATATGCGGGATGGTTTGATTATTTGGGATGATTTGATTATGTGGGATGGTTTGATTCTGTGGGATGGTTTGATTATCTGAGATGGTTTGATCATGTGGGATGATTTGATTCTATTGAATGGTTTTATTTTGTGGGATGGTTTGATTATATGGGATGGTTTGATTATTTGTGTTGGTTTGATTATTTGGGATGGTTTGATTCTGTGGGATGGTTTGATTATGCGGGATGGTTTGATTTTGCGGGATGGTTTGATTATGTGGGATGGTTTGATTCTGTGGGATGGTTTGATTATGCGGGATGGTTTGTTTATATGGGATGGTTTGATTATATGGGATGGTTTGATTATATGGGATGGTTTGATTCTGTGGGATGGTTTGATTATCTGAAATGGTTTGATTCTGTGGGATGGTTTGATTATGCGGGATGGTTTGATTATGCGGGATGGTTTGATTATCTGAAATGGTTTGATTCTATGGGATGTTTTGATTGTGTGGGATGGTTCGATTTTATGGGATGGTTTGATAAAATGGGATGGTTTGATTATATGGGATGGTTTGATTATTTGGGATGGTTTGATAATGTGGGATGGTTTGATTTATGCGGGATGGATTGATTATGCAGGATGGTTTGATTATGCGGGATGGTTTGTTTATGTGGGATGGATTGATTATGCAGGATGGTTTAATTCTGCGGGATGGTTTGATTTATGCGGGATGGATTGATTATGCAGGATGGTTTAATTCTGCGGGATGGTTTGATTATGCGGGATGGTTTGATTATGCGGGATGGTTTGATTTTATGGGATGGTTTGATAATGTGGGATGGTTTGATTATTTGGGATGGTTTGATTATGCGGGATGGTTTGATTATGCGGGATGGTTTGATTATATGGGATGCTTTGATAATGTGGGATGGTTTGATTTATGCGGATGGATTGATTATGCAGGATGGTTTGATTTATGCGGATGGATTGATTATGCAGGATGGTTTGAATGTGCGGGATGGTTTGATTATGCGGGATGGATTGATTGTGCGGGATGGTTTGAATGTGCGGGATGGTTTGATTATGTTGGATGGATTGATGATGTGGGATGGTTTGATGATGTGGGATGGTTTGGTTATGCGGGATGGTTTGATTATATGCGGGATGGTTTTATTATGTGGGATGGTTTGATTATGTGGGATGGTTTGATTATGTGGGATGGTTTGATTATCTGGGATGGTTTGATTATCTGGGATGGATTGATTATGTGGGATGGATTGATTATGCGGGATGGTTTGATTATGCGGGATGGTTTGATGATGTGGGATGGATTGATTATGCGGGATGATTTGATTATGAGGGATGGATTGATTATGTGGGATGATTTGATTATGCGGTATGGTTTGATTTCTGCAATAGTTTGATTATATGGGACGGTTTGATTTTGTCGGATGGTTTGATTATATGGGATGATTTGATTATGTGGGATGGTTTGATTCTGTGGGATGGTTTGATTATCTGAGATGGTTTGATTATGTGGGATGATTTGATTCTATTGAATGGTTTTATTTTGTGGGATGGTTTGATTATATGGGATGGTTTGATTATTTGGGATGGTTTGATTATTTGGGATGGTTTGATTCTGTGGGATGGTTTGATTATGCGGGATGGTTTGATTATGCGGGATGGTTTGATTCTGTGGGATGGTTTGATTCTGTGGGATGGTTTGATTATCTGAAATGGTTTGATTCTGTGGGATGGTTTGATTATGCGGGATGGTTTGATTATGCGGGATGGTTTGATTATCTGAAATGGTTTGATTCTATGGGATGTTTTGATTGTGTGGGATGGTTCGATTTTATGGGATGTTTTGATAAAATGGGATGGTTTGATTATATGGGATGGTTTGATTATTTGGGATGGTTTGATATTGTGGGATGGTTTGATTTATGCGGGATGGATTGATTATGCAGGATGGTTTGATTATGCGGGATGGTTTGAATATGCGGGATGGTTTGTTTATGTGGGATGGATTGATTATGCAGGATGGTTTAATTCTGCGGGATGGTTTGATTATGCGGGATGGTTTGATTATGCGGGATGGTTTGATTTTATGGGATGGTTTGATAATGTGGGATGGTTTGATTATTTGGGATGGTTTGTTTATATGCGGGATGGTTTGATTATGTGAAATGGTTTGATTATGTGGGATGGTTTGATTATGTGGGATGGTTTGATTCTGTGGGATGGTTTGATTATGTGGGATGATTTGATTCTATTGAATGGTTTTATTTTGTGGGATGGTTTGATTATGCGGGATGGTTTGATTATCTGAAATGGTTTGATTATCTGAAATGGTTTGATTCTATGGGATGTTTTGATTGTGTGGGATGGTTTGATTATTTGGGATGTTTTGATAAAATGGGATGGTTTGATTTATGGGATGCTTTGATTATTTGGGATGGTTTGATAATGTGGGATGGTTTGATTTATGCGGGATGGATTGATTATGCAGGATGGTTTGATTCTGCGGGATGGTTTGATTATGCGGGATGGTTTGAATATGCGGGATGGTTTGATTTTATGGGATGGTTTGATTATGCGGGATGGTTTGATTATGCGGGATGGTTTGATTTTATGGGATGGTTTGATATTGTGGGATGGTTTGATTATTTGGGATGGTTTGTATATATGGGATGGTTTGATTCGATGGGATGGTTTGATTATCAGGGATGGTTTGATTATGTGGGATGGTTTGATTATGCGGGATGGTTTGATTATGTGGGATGGTTTGATTCTGTGGGATGGTTTGATTATGCGGGATGGATTGATGATATGGGATGGTTTGATTATCTGGGATGGTTTGATTATATGGGATGGTTTGATTATGTGTGATGGTTTGATGATATGGGATGGTTTGTTTGTGTGGGATGGTTTGATTGTGTGGGATGGTTTGATTATTTGGGATGGTTTGTTTATATGGGATGGTTTGATTCGATGGGATGGTTTGATTATCAGGGATAGTTTGATTGTGCGGGATGGTTTGATTATGTGGGATGGTTTGATTCTGTGGGATGGTTTGATGATGCGGGATGGTTTGATTATGCGGGATGGTTTGATTATGCGGGATGGTTTGATTATGCGGGATGGTTTGATTATGCGGGATGGTTTGATTATCTGAGATGGTTTGATTATATGGGATGTTTTGATTGTGTGGGATGGTTTGATTATATGGGATGGTTTGATTGTTTGGGATGGTTTGATTATGTGGGATGGTTTGATTATGTGGGATGGTTTGATTCTGTCGGATAGTTTGATTATCTGAGATGGTTTGATTATATGGGATGTTTTATTGTGTGGGATGCTTTGATTATATGGGATGGTTTGATTGTTTGGGATGGTTTGATTATGTGGGATGGTTTGATTATGTGGGATGGTTTGATTCTGTGGGATAGTTTGATTAGCTGAGATGGTTTGATTTTATCGAATGGTTTTATTATATGGGATGGTTTGATTATATGGGATGTTTTGATTGTGTGGGATTGTTTGATTATGTGAGATGTTTTGATGATATGGGATGGTTTGATTATATGGGATGGTTTGATTGTGTGGGATGGTTTGATTATGTGGGATGGTTTGATTATCTGGGATGGTTTGTTTGTATGGGATGGTTTGATTATGTGGGATGGATTGATTATGCCGGATGGTTTGATTATGCGGGATGGTTTGATGATGTGGGATGGTTTGATTATGAGGGATGGATTGATTCTGTGGGGTGGTTTGATTGTGTGGGATGATTTGATTATGCGGTATGGTTTGATTTCTGGGATAGTTTGATTATATGGGACGGTTTGATTTTGTCGGATGGTTTGATGATATGGTTTGATTATATGGGATGGTTTGATTATATGGGATAGTTTGATTATATGGGATGATTTGATGATGTGGGGTGGTTTGATTATGCGGGATGGTTTGATTATATGCGATGGTTTGATTTTGTGGGATGGTTTGATTATATGGGATGGTTTGATAATATGGGATGGTTTGATTATGTGGGATGGTTTGATTTTATGGGATGGATTGATAATATGGGATGGTTTGATGATATGGGATGGTTTGATTGTGTGGGATGGTTTGATTATTTGGGATGGTTTGATTATATGGGATGGTTTGATTATAAGGGATGGTTTGAGTATGTGGGATGGTTTGATTCTATCGAATGGTTTTATTTTGTGGGATGGTTTGATTATGTGGGATGGTTTGATTTTGTGGGATGGTTTGATTGTGCGGGATTGTTTGATTCTGCGAGATGGTTTGATTATGCTGGATGGTTTGATTATGCGGGATGGTTTGATTTTGTGGGATTGATTGATGATGCGGGATGGTTTGATTTTGTGGGATGGATTGATTATGTGGGATGGATTGTTTATGCGGGATGGATTGATTATGCGGGATAGTTTGATTTTGTGGGATGGTTTGATTATATGGGATGGTTTGATAATGTGGGATGGTTTGATTATGCGGGATGGTTTGATTTTGCGGGATGGTTTGATTTTTTGCGGGATGGATTGATTATGCGGGATGGATTGATTATGCGGGATGGATTGATTATGCGGGATTGATTGATTATGTGGAATGGTTTGATTTTGTGGGATGATTTGATTTTGTGGGATGGTTTGATTATGTGGGATGATTTGATTATGTGGGATTACAGCATGTAAAAAAACAAACAAACAAATTTGTCCCCTTGCTGACTTTTGGGAAGGCAATGGTAAATCATCCCGCATAATCAAACCATCCCACATAATCAATCCATCCCGCAAAATCAATCCATCCCGCATAATCAATCCATCCCGCATAATCAATCCATCCCGCATAATCAAACCATCCCACAAAATCAAACCATCCTACATGATCAAACCATCCCGCATAATCAATCCATCCCGCATTATCAATCCATTTTACCTTATCAATCCATCCCACATCATGAAACCATCCCACATAATCAAACCATCCCGCATAATCAAACCGTCCCGCATCATCAAACCATCCCGCATAATCAATCCATCCCGCATAATCAATCCATCCCGCATAATCAATCCATCCCGCATCATCAAACTATCCCATGTAATCAAACCTCACAATAGAATGCTTGTCCACAGACTGCTTCGATAGCACCAATCTTTCAACAGTATTGTCGGATGATGATGATGATGATGATGATGATGTTGATGATGATGTTTTAGCAACACGAGAACTTTCATTAATTCCTTCTTCATCCTTTATCCATTATTAATTGCTGTTAGACTGAAGAATATGCATGAGTTTATAAGTGGGGCCTGTGCCTCGTTCTGGATCTTTGTAATCATCTTCTCATTAAGAGTAACAGCTGTGATAATTATTAATTTTAATAAATTTAATTGACTGCTCTGTTTTCACGGGGGGGGGGGTATTGGAGTCTAAAAATACATCTTAAAAACAATGATTCCAAATGTCTACTAATCAGGAAAGTAAAGATAATTGTGTGTCTTGTTTACATTTATGTGTTAAGTTAAACTTGCCAAAAATTTCTTTTTTAATCTAATTTGTATTCGTAGTAGTAGTAGTAATAGTGGTAGTAGTCGTAGTAGTAGCCGTTGTCTCCTTGCCAAATCTCCACTAAAGACACTGGGGAATCTTTAACGTTCAGCAAGCATGGTGCTGGCAGACAAGCCCGATACCTTTACATCCTTCCAATGGATGGCACATGTATAAATGCATTGCCCTGTCTGTGAAACACCAGGGTGACAGTCTCGACCTGGAACGAGATTCGAACCGCGGCTCGATAGCTCAAAAGCAAGGGTGTGTACCTCTCAGCTCTCGAGCACAACCACAAGGAAAATAAAATTGTCACAAATATCTTGGTTAATTCGCAAACCCTAAAAGTAACTTCATGTGTGTTGTTCTAAAAAGTTTGGATCATACAAAAATATAAACTTCCAAATAGTTCGATGAAAAAACGATCTCACACTTTTCTCATATAAATGGTACTGATTGTCTCATGTCAGGGGCCTAAAAGGACCACCTGGATGGAGTGACAACGACCAACTTGAGTCACATGAAGCATCTACCTCTCCCTTCCTGAACTGTAACTACCATGGTCGCCTCAGATACCTCCATAAATTCTGAGCATCCAACGGAACACCAAGTCAGATCATACTTCTTTAAAGTCTAGTGGCTTTTATTTAGCTCCCATAAAAAAAAATTTTTGAAGAAGAGTTTGGGGTGTAGTTCCTTGGGGAAGCATGGAGGCTTATTTTACCTGAGGTGTAACCTTGTGCATAAAACCATGTGAATACACCTTCCGCAATCTCAAAGGACGACCCACTCCCCTCCGCCCCCCTCCACTTTCCTTCCACCATTCTCCCCTGCAGTGAAAGAAAAATTACCGACATGGCACCCCCAAAAAGCCCCCCCTGGGCGCGCGAATAGCCTGCAGACGCCTTCCTTGGCAGGCTGAGTGTTGGCAGTTGTGAGGGCCTTCATAAGGCATGAAAGAAGGAAGATGTAACAGGCCATAAGCTGAATCAATCTGGCCATGACAGGCCAGTATTATGCCGGTGAAGAAATATCCTGGCCTTTGACTCACTTTTTTCTGTGTTAACAAACATATTATGTCGTTATAGCAAAAGACAATCTGCAATTTCTCGTTGCCACTCTTGCCTGATACAGGATACAATGCAGATTGTCTGGCAGGGATACTTTATGGATTAAAGAATTATCGGTCTTGTGCAATGTTTCTCCAATCAAAGATTTCATTTTTTGTTTTTTTGTTTTTAGAGTCAAGGCTCATGGAAGAGCTCGATCACAGAATTGAACAGGATGCAGAATAACAAAAGGAACGACAGAAAGAGAAGTGGGGGGGGGAATGCCAACAGTTAGTCTGAGGAAGAAAATGCATGGACACGGACAACAAGGAATGCACTGATAAGGTTGAAGGGTAGGGGAGAATGCAGAGTGTGGATAATATGGATACAGAAGCATTTTGGGGGTGGGGGGTGTTGGGGTGTGGTTTAATGGGTGTAGAAACGATCATGATTTTGGATGGGGGATGATCTGAGATGGTGGTGAACATCTGTCCTGAAGACCAGAAGGGAAGAGTGAAATTGAAGAGGATGTGGAAATTAGTTCTACAAGTCGGAAACAAGAGGAACGAATGAGTGGAGGTGAGTAGTGATCCTGGATTTGGGAGTTTCACTAAAAAGGGGTTGCTGGTGGACCTTGCAGACACCTGAGGGGGGGGGGCAAGGCACAGAGAGGGTACAGGGTGCCACACCAATATAAGAGGCTGAATAAAAACAGCGACCACCGACCTGTTAGCAATATGAAAGTGATAAGCCCATAGACTCAGCTTCATCGTGAGAGATTCCAATGATCCTGAAGGCTTTCGTTTCTACGACGATGAGCTGAGCAAGGTGTGAGGCAGGAGCACCAGCCCAGATGTGAGAGCGGAATCCCATCAAGCTGCGAATGAAAGCCTTGTAGGTGAATAAGAGTTCAGGTGTGCCAAGGAACGACGTATCCTCTATGAAAGGTTAATAGCCTTTCATATAGAACAAGGGCCGAGAAACTCGTCATGAAAGGAAAAGAGTACGTGAGTTATCGCCGGCACCCTGACCAAATTCCAAATTCCTACCCTAACCTACAGAGGGCATTGCATCAGTGGTACATCACTACACTCAGGAAATGATGCTACCCCACAACCGAGGTCTACATGCGAAAGAAGAAGAAGAAAGAAGATGGGACGCGCAGCTTAACATCCATCCGAAGAGTCACAAACTTTGTTATGAAAGGTTCTGTGAAGCACCAGTCCGACAGTTTATCGTCAGACCGGGAATCAAAAAGATAGATCAAATTTAAAAGATAGTGCACTCCCTCTGCACGAGCCTGCTTAATCTACATACAAATGGAGCAAGTGTATGTATGTATTAGGTATCATCTACTCCGAGAGGATTTTACCTCGGAGGGTGAAACTTTCAGGGATTAATGAGGACAACCTGAAGTTGCGCGTGTCCAAGTTTCGTCCGAATCCGTCCACAACTTTTTGAGATATCCTGCTCACGAACAGACAGACAGACAGACAGACAGACAGACAGACAGACAGACAGACAGAAAAACATTCCCTCCATCTGCCTTCGGTGGTGGAGGTAATTATCCAAACTATATAACCACAATGTATTGTATATGCACATAAGCGGTATACATGTTTTCGCTTCATATACATAACCTGGGTTAATTTAATTTTCGAGAGCGATCGAGTCAGCGGTCTGTTGCCAATACACCGCCCCAATAAAGGGATGCGTCAGAAGAACGTGTTGCATGCTCGGAACAAGATGGCTCGTTGGATGGGTGCTCACTCTGCAGTGGAATTAATCATCATAAATATAATAACATGACAACCCCCCCCCCCCCCCCCCTTGGTGGCTCCCATAGGGAGTGTGTGCTCTTCGCAGATATAAGTATGTATATGTAGAAAGAAGGAAAGAAAAAAAATGCCAGCAGGCAATATTGTGGATTCAGCACAACATCATGAAACATCAAAAACAATTACAACCACTGACAAGTACATGCACTCGAGATTGAAAATGACTGGAAAACAGGAAGGGGAAATGGAAAGTAACCAAAGATGATATTACAATGTTCATCTGTGTATTTATTTGTTTGTTTGCTTATTTATTTGTTTAAAAATTTATTTATTCATCTTCCTATCCAGCCTCAGCCTCATCGAGCAGTTTGTGCAGACCTCCCATTCTGGCCAAGAGGACGGAGAGACATCAATGGACTTTTAAATGAACTACAAACAGACAATAGCGAAATCGACCAGTGGAAGGGATTTTAAAGCTGGGATCTCAACATGAAAAGCAACGTCCTCACAGCAACGACACCATGACTAACTGGCCAACCTACAGTGACCATAGGCCGAGGTTTAAACCGTTGCAAACATTGTAAAGATGCAAATAATAGATAATTTATTAAAACGTTTAAATGTAAGTCAAATACAAAAATAACTGTGAAATAAAATCAATGCAAACTTACAGGCAACCATATCAAA
>NC_140967.1:22706450-22719291 GCF_056783735.1 Eptatretus burgeri | reverse complement strand
TGTGTGTGTGTGTGTGTGTGTGTGTGTATTGTTGCGGTTCTCGGAACCACATACATACAACAGATAGGTGTCCCGAGACAGTTATGCCATTAATATACGTGCAGATAGACCCCTTCCTTTTGTTTAGTGGGGAAACAAGGGAGTGCGTTGTGATGGTCTAATAGTTAGGATTATGAAATAATTTTCCCCTTTTATTTAATCCCCACTCTTTTTCTTTTCTTTTCTGAGGTAAATCTGCCTGCTTGCCCCTCGTCTCGTCTACCATAACTGTGCATCAACGTCTACCCAAAACCAGACATGTGCGGCGAGTCACGTACGCTTTGGGCGGGGTGCGCCAATGTCTGCCCGAAACCAGACATGTGCGGCGAGTCATGCAAGCTTTGGGCAGGGTGCGCCAACATCTGCCCGAAACCAGACATGTGTGGCGATTCACATACGCTTAAGCAGCAAGGTGGGCGGGATGCACCACAGTCTACCCGAAACCAGACATGTGCGGCGAGTCACGTACGCTTTGGCAGCAAGGTGGGCGGGCTGCACCACCGTCTACCCGAAACCCGACCCAGGCTGGCAGACCATGTGGGGGGTCAGAACCAGTCGGACATGTGGAGCACCCGACTCGGGCGATGACGTTGGATTCGGCATGGCCCCTCCTCCAAGCTTTGGGCTCTATAAAGGAAGGAGAAGTCCTCGGAATTGAGAAGTGTTGTGTTCGGTGTGGGTGTTCTTCACGCGGAGTGTTCCTGCTTCTTGACTCCGCCCATGTCTCGCCTCGAGAACTGCCTCCTGCCTGGTCCCGCCTACTGCTCCACCCTCGCACTCTGGACTCCGCCCTTCTCCACTCAAGTGCCTCCTTCAGAACACGATCTCCACACGTGCGGCTGTGGCCAGAACAACGCGACTATTGTTGGGTACCGCACCATGGGGCATCCCTCCCCCGAAACGCCCAGGTACCAAAAGCTATAACCTCAACTCCCCTCCCTCCCTGGCTACAAAAGTCCATTTTCATTGGGGTTTATTTTTCTGTGTGCGTGTCTGAATGTGCTGGTGCCTGTCTGTGAAGTAAGCCTATAGAAGAGCATTATTGTTGTTACTGTTAATAATCTTGCGTCAAGTCTGCACTATGTCTGCTTAGTAAGTTGCTTGTATTATTGTCGCACCCCACACCTCTCTCCTCTTTCCCTGCGTTACAGACCCAATAAATCTTTGTTGTCCCACATGCTTTTCCTCGCTTGCTGTTAATAAATAATTGTCATTAGGAATGTTCCCAGCTCGCCTTTGTCTTTTCTCTCATTGGTCCAGCATGGTTCGAATCTAATAAGTTTAGCCGGGTCTTTATTCCCAACGATCCGTTCCTACTTTAGCCGGGACGTCCTTGGCAGTGTCGCTCGGCTGACATATTTTTGGCCTGCTCAACCTTGCCTCGACTTGGAACAGGCTGTCACAATTTCTTAACGATAAAGTTTATTTTTCACTTTTCTCACTCATATTATCGAATGCCTGATCATCATAGCTATGAATCGTTGGGTACATTGCAATGCTTATAAACGCTCGGAAAGGTCAGCGTTCATTGTTTTATTTCATTTCCGCACATGATCACCACGAGTATCTCTTAAACTAAGAATAATTCCAAAATTTAAGCTCCAAAACGTAACTTACAAGCAGTTCCGACTCCGAGAAAAGTGTTCATTTGTCCAATTCTGACATATGTGACATTTGGGGCGTCTCCGGGAGTTGTATGTTTAATATGACTGTTCGAAGTTTGCCAATTGCATGCCAAGGAAGCCGTTTCTTATCAACCGTTTCGTTGGAGTGCTTAAGCCACTCAGCATGTGCTCTCCAAGCTGCTTGGTTGTTCGTTTTGGAAAAAGTAACCGTGCTTTCAATCTCACATCGATTTCAAACTCGCATCATATGTTTTCTGCCTTTGTGTGTCCTGCAGTGCCGTGTGGTGGGTGCATCGGGAGGTGTCTCATCCACTGAAAATGTGTAATTTTATTTTTACAGAACATCGCTTTGTTTAACCTTTTTGTACAATCTCCTTTTGTAATCCACCTCTCACTTCAACATCAAAACATATAAAAAAAGACAATAAGGTCCATCCGACCAGGTGTTCGCCATGTTTGTTCTTGCTGTGAAGGCATGGAGTGTCGATCAAATTTTGTGTTCTGTGGCTTGATAAATTTTTTAATTGAATTTTGCTAATTACCCACTTTAAATCCTCTTTCAAAGAATGCTGTTTCAAGGTATATCTTTGTATGTGTTGTTTTTATTTACTTGATGCGTGTGTACATTTACACGTGTGTGTATGTATATAAACTGTATTACTCCAATGGTATTTGGCACCGGTGTTTGTTATTGGTTATTTGTCGTTGGTTGTAATCTCCAAATAGGGGTTTCAGAAAGTGGAACGGAGCCCTCCCAGGTCTCAAAGTATCCAGCGCTGTACGAGTGTGTTTGTTTGTGTGTTGTTATTGTTGGTTGCTTTGTCCATATGCGGATTCCAGAAAGTGGAACGGAGCCCTCCCAGGTCTCAAAGTATCTGTGTGTGTGTGTGTGTGTGTGTGTGTGTGTGTGTGTGTGTGTGTGTGTGTGTGTGTGTGTGTGTGTGTGTGTGTGTGTGTGTGTGTGTGTGTGTGTGTAACAGTACTATCAAATGGGAATATTATTGAGCTGAAATCAAAACAGAAAAGTTGCTGAAACTCACTAGACTCTAGAAGTATTGTACAATGAAAATGGGTGGTAGGATGGCCTAGAGGTATGCACACTTGTCTCTAAGCTGTCAAGCTTGGGTTGAAATCTCGGCCCAGCTATAAACTGTCATCTTGGGCTTTCACAGGCAGATTGTATGCAATCATTAAACTGGGAATTCCGTGTGTTGACATTAGTTGGTGGACGTTAAAGATCCCATGATGTCCTTCACGAAGAGTAAGCGAGCTATAGCGGGCACCCTGGCCAGATTACAAATTCCTGCCATAACCTTAATCGAACATCAAGCCTGGCCAGGCGGTTCGTGAAAGACTTTAGCCAAACTTGCCCCACCCCCCACCACCGGGCCAATACCGAATGAACATGGGAATAAATGTGGCTAAGAAGAGGAAGAGGTTGGCTGACGAAGGTGATGTTAGCCGACCTCCAAGCAGATTGAAGACTACCTCGAGCAAATGATAGGTTAAACAGAGCAGAACGTTTGTGAAGTACAACAGGTTGTGTTTTGATTAAATGTGTCAGTAAAGCGATGGGTAAAAGTGCCGAGTGTACATATAATTGGAAATGTGAATTAAATGTTCGTGTTCAATGAATCTTTAATTTGTCGCTTTGTGTTTGGCTAATGAAAACTTGACTTTGCATCCACATTTTTAGACAAATTTGTCTGTTGAAGAGCCTGAAAATTAGCTGTTTAAGAACCAGGTTTCCCAAATCCAACACTTGGAAAAGCGCAAGTCTTTGGTATTTCCTTTAAAGGGTTATTATATTATGTAATATGGGGTGTTTGGAGGACCCCAAGGTAAGCTGTTTTTTTTTTTATAAAAATTTTTTTAACCCTTAACAGACAACCTCGGGTTTTCAGCACTCTTGAGGGAAGCCGTTTTTTTCTATAAAAAGAAAAAAAATGTAACCCTGAAGAAGCAACCTGGGGTTTTGAGGATCACACAATGTAATCTAGCTGTTAGGGTTTCTAACCTAAAACATGTTCTTTTTTTTTTCTTTTTCTTTTTTCTAAAAACAAAACAAAAAAATATATTTAACCATTAAGAGGTAACCTGGGGTTTTGAGGACTCCAAGGTAAGCTGGGTATTTTTCTTTAAAAGAAATTAATAAATTACAGAAACACGTGTGTTTCATCAAATAGTGCACACTTTAGCTTGGACAAAGAAAAACAACACATTACACGAGAAGCCTTATTCATGCAAAAACACTTCCAATTACTTAATATAAGCGTTTTTGAGACAATCAAGAAGCTAACCCAAATCCAAACCCTAACCCAAACAACAGCTTGTACGAAGCAAATCATTATTCTAATTTATGTTTCATCAACAGCTGGGTTTCATCAAAGACCACTTGAGCTTGTAAGGTGCTCTTTGATACACTTTAGCTTGAACTAGGCAAAACAACACATATTATAAGCGTCCAGCTTGAACCCTGAGGTTAAGAGAGGGTTGCCTTATGAATGTTCGCAAACTGGTTGGACTGGGGGGGAAACAGGGCCATAGGTATAAATGGCTTGAAAGGGGTAAAACTCGCTTGTATGAATATTTTTGCCTGTGGGTAGAAGATAAAAAGAATAGTTGATTGAACTTATCTCTACAGGATGGTGCTGTTTCAAAAGCCTCTGCCAAAAACGAAATACTGTAAAATAACTTCAGTTCAGTTTTGTATCTTTCCTTGAGTGTGATTTTATTACCAAATTACACAGGTGTATCAATAAGGGGAGTTCTAAGGTGCAGATGAACCCCCTCTTCCTCTTGCCCACATACATTAAATTTTTATATTGAACTGTAGGAACGCATAGCTGTTCAGATATTTTATGTTTCGTCTTCTCTACAATGGAAAATTTTCTTATCTCGGGATGTACTCCACATCGAGTCATTCGAGTTGCAGCACCCTCTGCTGGTAGGATAACACAACATGATTTTAGTGGAATGGAATCTATTGGGAATCAAACCAAGGACCATAAAGCTGAGCAGCAGAGCGCATACGATGGACTGAATGATTCTGGTATTTGCCTCACCTATAACACAGTGAATCTATGACAATTATTCTTGGAAGAAATGACTGAACCCCATTCGTGTGTGTGTGTGTGTGTGTGTGTGTGTGTGTGTGTGTGTGTGTGTGTGTGTGTGTGTGTGTGTGTGTGTGTGTGTGTGTGTGTGTGTGTGCATGCGCGTGTGTGTGCGCGTGCGTGTGTGTGCGCGCGTGTGTGTGTGTGTGTGTGTGTGTGTGCGTGTGTGCACGCACACACACACACACACACACACACACACACACACACACACACACACACACACACACACACGTTCAGGGCATAATCTATTTATTAAATCACTTGAGCTTTTATCATCAAATTTTCAACAAACCTATATTATGAGAAGAAAGAGCACACCAACTTGTGAAAATAAAAAATATTTGCTGTTGTTCTCGTCAAACTTAGTTTGAGTACAAACCGCACACGGACAGCCTTTGCATTTTGAGATGCTTTCTCGTTTACTAATGTCAATGCAATTCATGTAACAGCACGATATCACTTATTTATGTTTCTGTCCTGCATGTTATATGCATACAAGCTCCTCCATAATCCTCAACAAAATATTTTTTAAATCAGAACGGCACTTAGTAGAGCACATACCTCCACCAGCTGAACAGATTACGTTTTCTATCCCACTGATATGCCAGATCTGCCTCTGGACTTCAACCAAGATCTAATCAGCTTGTTCTAGTCACCTTCCAAACTCATGCAGCGAGTTTTTCTTAACCAGTCCACAACTTTTTGAGATATCATGCTATATGGTATTTTTAGTCCCATCTCTAAAAAAGCATCACTTTAGGAAACTAGAAGGGCACTCGGTAGAGCATATATCTCCGCCACGTAATGCCTGATCCACGAGAACATATCGGGCCCAACACATTTTTGAAATATAATGCTATACAGTACTATATCGTTTTTGGCCCTATCACTCAATGGTGAAGAATCACTTAAAAAATTATCGTAGCCCGATCCGGAATTGGATCATCACCAAAATCTAAGTCGTTCGTCCTTGCTGCACACCCAACCTGTCCACAAAATTTCATCCAGATCCGTCCACAACCTTTTGAGATATCCTGCCTCTACACCTGCCTCCCTCATTGTCCTCACTCCCTCAACCTTCCTCCTCTCTCTCTCTCCCTCCCTCTTTCTCCACCCCACCCCTTTATTGTCCCAGTCAGCAAAACAACAGGTTGCATTTATTCGTAAATAATGTAAGGCCCATGGAGGTTCTGTACACAAATCGCAAATAGGAAGGATATTTAGATGTCTGTGAACATCATAAGAATTACAAGGATATACGAATGGTTAGCATGTGGATTGCAGATACAAATTTGCTTCTGTGGTGCAATCAGGCTCAAAATTTAACAAACTGCAAGATTGTCTAAAAAAAAAAGAACGACTTTCTGCTTGACCAAATTTGGCTTCCTAAGGTTGTAAATAAAAGAGCTCCATCCCGAAGGGTTTCACAAAACTGCTACCCGGAAGTGTGTTGCAGTATTCACCAAAATAAATTGCAAACAATGAAAAAAAATTGCAAATGACAGATGAAGAAATGCCATCATCAGAATGGACTTTAAAATTCCTTTTATTGTCGAAGGTCACAGTGATCTTTTCTCACACATTCAAGGTCAACTCAGTGCCTCAGGTAAAACGTTCAACTCAAAGGATTTTCTTGAAACATCTAAAGAAAATGAAAAAAGCTAGAAGAATTTTAAAACATCGGCAAGGATAAAAGGGGCTGATAATCTCTTGTGCACGGCACTAATATATATATATATATATATATATATATATATATATATATATATATATATATATATATATATATATATATATATATATATATATATATATATTGTTACGTTTGAGGGGGGTATGCATTCAAAGGGTAATTAGGATGTTTAATTAGGTATGCCATGCTGTTCGAGTTTACCAGGATCTCGATGTAATAAGTAGTAATTCAGTGGTGATAAGTTGTCTAGTAAATGTTCATTTCTTCAAGGGGGAAATGATAAATGTCACGTAATTAGATAGGGATACGGGATAGGGTAAGTGTGTCTGCGTAAACCCCTTTTAGTATTCCCTAGAGGCTTGCCGTGACGTCACAGGACAGTGCAGCGGATGGCTCCGCCCCGTGATCACGATTGGCGGAAGGCGACGGCGGTGGGCCAATAAACGGCTCGATTGGAAGTGACGAGGGCAGGAGGATAAAAAGGTTCTGTTCGGGGTCGAAAAGGAAGAGGAAGAAGATTACAACCAGAACGATCGTGTTTTTTTGGTGTGGAAGCTGAGGCGGCAGAGAGCGTCCTGGCTGCTGTGCTGAGTCGATCGTGCTCTTGATCGTGTCTGGGAGCCTTGCCAAGCCTCGTGCCTCACCTCGGTTGGCTCTGGGGTTCTGCTGACTCGGAGTGCGGGGTCGGGCAGCGGGTGGACCTGCCTCCCTCTCCTGCTCGCGGCTTGGCGCGGGAGCTGGTTCCCTGGCGGCTGTGGGCGGACTTGGGCCAGGACCAGGAGGTCGACAGCACCGCGGTTTCTCCTGCCCCCCCCCCCGGCGAGAGCAAGGCCGGCTCGTCCGGCGCCGATCCAGGGACAGTTGCGTCCACACCACGGTCGAGCCTGACCACCAGAGATAGCTACGTTTTGTGTGTGTGTGTGTGTGTGTGTGTGTGTGTGTGTGTGTGTGTGTGTGTGTGTGTGTGTGTGTGTGTGTGTGTGTGTGTGTGTGTGTGTGTGTGTGTGTGTGAGTGTGTCTGCTTGGCGCCTTAGAGGGATTGAGAACTGTATATTCATTGGAATTGTCTGTTTTTCCCCACGCCCGATCCCACACCATCCCGCCCCGGATCCCTCTTCTTGCCGAGTCTTGTTATTTCTGGTGATAATAAAAACAAATAAACATCATCAACTCAGTGAAAAGCGACTCGTGCCACCTTCCTCGTCCCGTTTGCGGTAGACCGATTAGAACCGCCATGTTTGGGTTATAAACAAATAAAGCACCTCCATTGTTTCGGCTCATTCTACGTTGGCGGGACTGTTCAAGTCCCGTGGACGTCACATTGGTGTCAGGAGTGGGATGTTCGAACCCCTCTAAATTATATACCAGGATTAAAATCTCGCCACGAATTGGAATATAAAATTATTACAGAAAAGCGCGCGAGCGCGGGAAAATTTTGGCGGGATTTTTCAAATTTAAATTAATTGGCGGCAAACGGGACTTCTGCACTATGGCGGATGTGCAGATGTTTGAGGAGGAAGGCCACGTGTCTGGCAGCGAGTCGGGGGAAGAGGGGAGAGACGGGGGTAGGGTTGGAACCTCCCGCATTCCGAGCGTGGACCGTGCTTCATTGCCCGTAACGGGGCCGGCAGTGCCGGAAACCGGTGCGATGACGATCCAGACACTGTTGGAATGTTTAATAGGGGACATGAAGGTACAAATGGCAAATCAATTCGTGACACAGAGGGCAGAAATGACGGCACAGAGGGCAGAAATGACAGATCAATTGAGGGTAATGGGGGTACAGTTGGGTGCACGGATTGATTTAATGAGGGATGAATTGGGGGAAAAGATAGGGAAAATGAAAACTGAGATGCAGGAGTGTGTGGATGTTAAATTGGGAGAAATACAAAGTAAATTCGAGGATAGATTGGAGGAAACAAAGGTAGAAATTACATTGGAGGGGGAAAATATACGGAAAAAATTGGTAGATAAAATTGATGCAACGAACATTCGGGTTGATAAAGTGGATGAAAGCCTGGAACGTCATCGTGCCTGTGTGGATGCTCGTATGCAGCTGCAAGTTGAAGAGTGGGGAGAGCTGAGGAAGCAAGGGATGAATTTGGCGGAGGAGGTAAAAGGATTGGAGGCTCGTTTGGACGAACAAGATAAAATTATGAGCCAAGATGAAGTCTTGGATAAAGGCCTGGTAGAGCCGTCTTTTGTAAGTAGAGTGTCCGGGTTGGTTGAGGAGCAGCTACAAACTCGCGATGGAGCCTTGGAGGAGGTTGTGCGGGCCCAGAAGATCCTGCGGGAAGAGGTGAATCGGTCCATTCAACGTTTGTAACAGGAGGCAAAATTGACCCATGAGACCCTCACCACAAAACATCTTTGGCCACAGTGGGCTCCGAAATTGGATACGCAGCCACAATGGTGTTTGATCCCTGGGCTGGATCCGGACAAGGGAGAAACTGAGAAGCGGGCCACCGTAAAAGTGATCCCCTGGTAAATTTCGACGGGTCAGGGAGTGTTGAAGCTTTTCTGACGCAATTTGAGTGCATTTCCCGACTAAACGGGTGGAATGAGCGGGAACGTACGGGGAATTTGGTGGCAACGTTGCGGGGACCAGCCGCAGATGTGTTAAACGTGATCGCGGAGGGGATGATGACCAGCTCCCACATTTGCGAGGCGTTGAGCCGTCGGTTTGGGTTCGCGGCAAACTGTGATCTGGTACGGGCTCAGCTCCAGCACCGCAGATTAAAGCCGGGTGAGACAGTGCAGGAGCTGGCACAGGACATTTACCAATCAGTCAGGATCGCATATCGGGACCTTACAGTGGAGGCATGGGACAGACTGGCACTAGAGAAATTTTTAGCTGCTCTTCCGGACCCTGAGGTCCGAGCGCTAGTGGAGCTACAGGATCCACCCACCGTTCACCGAGCGGCTGAGTGCGCAGCCAGGCTGGCCTCGTGGAGGCGGCCGGGTCGGGTGCCCGAGAGGCCATCGGTGATGGTCCGACAGGCGGAGATCCAGGATCAAGGAGAGGGGCTGGGAGAAATGGGCATTACCCAAATGTTTCAGGAAATTTGCCAGAAACTGTCGAGTTTGATAAAGGGTAATCCGGTAGTTAGTGCGCCAAAGCGGCGGGGTCCAGCCCAGCCAATAGAGCAATTTGATTATGGCCGAGGGGGTCCGGAACCGGAAGAGACATTTCACCGATACTCACGGGGGCCTTTTATGGGGAGTTGTTTCCGGTGCGGGCGAAGAGGACACATGCAACGATATTGCCGGTACCCGGCGATGGAGGGATCCTCCAATAGACTTTTAGACTCGAAGAGGGTGAATCCTCCTGCTGAACCGCCAGGTCTATCCGAGATGCCCTTACCAAGGTCGAGTCCAGAGATCACTGTCGGGGGTCGGGGAAACTAGATCGGGCTGAGCATACAGGGCCATGCTTGGCTGGTGAGATTGTGGCGAAGTGCCCTCCCTTGGTGAAAATAGTGAATTGTGGGAAAATTGGTGTGGGGAATTTGCGGGTAAGGGTAAAGATAGAGGGAGAGTTTTGTGAAGCAGTGGTGGACACGGGTGCAAGTGATACCGTTATTAGCCCGCTAGTGTTGGACCAAAGTGTGGGAGGTTGGGACAAAATCGATAGACTAGCAGGACACAGTCTCCAACTAGCTACGGGAGCAACGACGCCGATAATGGGTCGTGGGGTTGTGAGGATGGAGTTGGGCAGCCTCGAGGTCGATGCGGTGGTGTGGGTGGCAGAAGTGTGTGACCGATGCCTTCTGGGGTTGAGTTTCCTTGTGGAACATGACTGTCAACTAGACCTGGGGCGGGGTCACATGTGGCTAGGGACTGAAAAGCTACGGTTGGAGGGACTGGGGGAAGTCGAGGAGGCGCAGGGGGCGCGACTGGAGATGTCGCGCACCGTGATCGTGGCCCCCAGGTCTGAGACCGTGGTGTTGGCCCGGATATCGGCAAGGACCAATCACGTGGGCCAGCTCGGGATGGTGGAGCTGTGGAGCTCGGGGGAAACTGCAGGATTGATGGTGGGTCGTACACTCATGGATACACATCAGCCCATGGTAGCGGTTCGGTTGCTCAACCTGTCTGACAGCCCTCACACAGTGAGGGGCGGAGCTGTTATAGCAAAGTGTAGCAGTGTAGTGGAGATCACCGGAGGGGACGGAACCACAGACTTGCCAGTTCAGCCGGAGTCGGGGCAAAATTTTGGAAAAACAAATTGGCCAGAGGGAGTAAGGGACATGGTAAACCGAGCAGAACAAGGGTTGACAGTGGACCAGGTAAGGTCATTGCACAATTTGGTTGGTGCTAATTTGGATGTATTCTCTCTCTCTCCCGAGGATTTTGGACGCACGAGTCTAGTCAGGCACCAAATTGACACTGGCGAGGCTCGACCTGTTCGACAGCCTGCACGACGTCTACCTCTTGCAAAGAGGGATGAGGCTGAAAAACAGGTGGAAAAGAATAAGGAGGCTGGAATTATTGAGCCCTCGGTAAGTCCTTGGGTGTCACCCATTGTGTTGGTGAGAAAGAAGGACGGGACCATTCGGTTCTGTGTGGATTATCGCCAACTCAATCAAGTGACGCTCAAAGACTCGTATCCCCTGCCACGTATTGATGATACACTCGATGCCATTTCCGGCTCAAAATGGTTCACTACATTGGATTTGAAGAGTGGCTACTGGCAGGTGGAAATGGACCAACAAGGGAGAGAGAAAACAGCATTTACCACAGGGAAGGGCCTCTGGCAGTTTGTCGTCATGCCTTTCGGATTGTGCAATGCCCCCGCCACATTTGAACGTCTGATGGAACGCGTTTTGATTGGGCTGCCTTGGCAAACATGCCTGATCTATTTAGACGACGTTCTTGTCCACGCTCCCACATTTGAGCAGGCTGCCAAAAATTTGGTGGAAGTTTTCAGGCGATTGAGGGGGGCCGGGTTAAAACTGAACCCTGGGAAATGCGAAATTTTTAGGAAAGAGGTCGTTTATCTGGGTCACGTGGTGAATGAAAGCGGTGTGGCCACAGACCCAATGAAGGCAGTGGCAGTAAAAGAGTGGCCCACCCCCAGAAATGTAAGAGAGGTCAGGATTTTTGGGCCTCTGTTCTTACTATAGGAAATTTGTGGAAAATTTTGCAAGTATTGTAAGACCATTGCACCAATTGACAGAGAAGGGAGCTAAATTTGTGTGGTCAGAAAACTGCACCAAAGCATTCAATCACCTAAAACAACGTCTGATAGAAGCCCCAGTTTTGGCGTATCTGGCCGAGACTGGCCAGTTCATCCTTGACACGGATGCTAGTCAGGGAGGATTGGGGGCGGTCCTGTCTCAAATCCAACAAGGTGTCGAACGAGTGATTGCCTATTATAGTAGGGCTCTGTCAAAGCCCGAGCGAAATTATTGCGTCACTCGCAAAGAATTATTGGCCTTGCTGTCTGCAGTTGGACACTTTCATCCTTACCTGTACGGGAGGGAATTTGTGATCCGGGTTGATCATGCCTCCTTGCAATGGCTTCTTCGGTTCAAGGAGCCGGAGGGTCAAATTGCAAGGTGGCTTGAGAAACTGCAGCAGTACAATTTTGTTGTGCAACATCGGCCCGGCAAAACACATGCCAACGCAGATGCTCTCTCTCGGCGACCTTGTTGGCAGCACCAATGCAAATTTTGTGAACATCAAGAGAATAGGGATTTGATTGGGCAGGAACAAATTGATGCATGCCTATGTGCCACCCGAGTAACCCGTCGGACTCTGCCACAACCACCTCCTGAATTTGGTAGTGTCGATTGGAAAAAGGAACAGAAGGAGGACCCTGTTTTGGGCCACCTCTGTAATTGGCTAGAGGGTGGAAAACGGCCTGCGTGGGAAGAAATTGCTTCGCTAGGAGCGCAGGTGAAGGCGTATTGGGCACAATGGCAGATGCTCCAGCTGAAGGATGGCATTTTGTACCGGGAGTGGGAATTACCAACGAGTGAAAATGCTTCCTGGTTGTTGGTGGTACCTTCGAAATTGAGAGAACAGGTGATGGGGCTTGTACATGGAACACGAACGATGGGACACTTAGGTGTAACCAAAACACTAGCGAAATTGAGGCAGAGATTCTATTGGGTGAACTCGGGCAGCGACATCCAAAAATGGGTACGTTGGTGCGACCTCTGCCGGGGGAAGAAAACACCACCATGCGCACGTAAGGCCCCCCTCCAAATTTATAATGTAGGAGCACCACTTGAGAGGGTAGCGGTTGATGTGGTCGGGCCCCTACCCACCACCCACCGAGGCAACAAGTATATTCTGGTGGCAATGGACTACTTTACCAGATGGCCGGAGGCCTATGCATTGCCCAATCAGGAAGCACG
>NC_140967.1:22678950-22701450 GCF_056783735.1 Eptatretus burgeri | reverse complement strand
GCCCAAACCCGTTGTTTAGAGGGAATAAATGTGATTCATTCGGGCTGCGACCCTTTGAGATAGCCGTTTTTCTGTTCTATCTTTATTTTGAACCAACCACGTCTCAACTGCCATCACACAACAACTACCAACCACAACGCCGCTTCACAACAACAACAACGCCAACAGCCACGATCTTTACCTTCACAACTCGCTCCCGCAAACATCGCATCACCGCCATTCCAAACGGCACCATGGCCATGGACCACCACTTTAAACCCTCCACCACCTTCGCCTCTCCTTCTGCGGCCATTCCCGCACCGCTTGTGGGCACCGAGCGTCAGGCTGTCCTGGCCTCGTGCGGGACGCACGCCGAGCCGCGGGTGCAAAGTGCGGCCTTTCCGAGGAGAAATCGGATCAGGAATGATACACGCCCACTTCTGATCCGTCCAATCAGCAAGCGCGGGGCGGTTTGGCTCCGCCTCCAGGCGCGTCGGAGTAGAATCGGGATATGCAAATTCTCGGATCAGGGGAGACTCACGCCCCTTTTCCTCCGTCCAATGGGCGAGCGTGGCTCCACCCCCGAGCTCGTTCTGATCCAGAAATTTGCATATGGGTTCTCCTGCCAGCCTATAAAGCGCCGGGCGCGGGGCGAATCTGAGGCAGTCAGTTAGGGAAGAGTCAGTCTGGAGAGGTCGGAGAGCCGAGTGGAGCTCGCAGTCTGTCGCGGTTCGGAGTCTTTCGGGGAGCTACAGAGAGAGGAAGCCTGGAGCGCGGTCGAGTCGGTTTGAGTGCAGAGTCGGCCTTGGAGGAGCGGGGAGTGAGTCGGGAGGCGAGGGCGTACAGGTGGTTTGCTGCAGTCGGCTGAGGAGAATTGGGGAAGAGGCCGAATAGCTCGGGTCCGAGGCCGAATAGCTCGGGTCCGAGGCAAGGAAGACAGCGGTCGGCGACGAGCTCACAGTGGAATCGCTCGTCGCGGACCCAAGCAAGCCAGCTATCCTCTTTCCCCAGAGCATCAACAATTCCCCCCTTTCCCCCCCCCCCCCCGCGCTGAGGTAGTGCGGCGAAAAGGGGGGCCCCGTTCCTACCCCACTCCAAGCAGTGCCAACGAAACCCGCGAAGGAGCGCGGAGTCGGGGCGCCGCCGCGCCACTACATTGGCGGCTCATCACAAAGACACGGGTAGGATCCACCCGGTCTCGCGGACCTGACCGCTCTTTCAGGTCCCGCGCAAATATTGGCCCACAGGCCCCGTCTGCCCCCTTGTCTTTGAGGGTGGCCCTTTTCTTTTGCTTTTGAGTAAATGTGTTGTTAGCGCCGTCTGTAAAGTAAAACTGTGTAAGTGTTGCCGTGTGCTCGCGTAGTCGGTAGTATCTCTGCATTGTTGTGTTTCTTTTGTAGCATTTGATATATGTGCATAATTGTTGCAATTGTATATGTGTGCTCTCTGTGTGCCGCGGAATAAATGTGCATTATGTTGAACTGTTTTTCCCGTTTCGCTTCGTCTTTTCTTTAATTGAATCTCCATCTTGCTTCACGTAAAGGGTTGGTAGTGGGCTTAATACGCCCGATAATTAATTGGAACCGTCGAGGCCGACGATAACACCGCTTGGTTATCCCGATAGTACGGAAGGGATCGCTTAAGTGGCCCGTGTCCGGAGTCGACCTGCGGCGAGGTGCGATTGCCCAGTCTACCCTCCGCGTGGGTACTTAGGTAGGTCGAATTTGGCGAACAACCCTATCCCACGCGGGGGGCCGATTGGCACGATCGTGGTGAGGCCGAAAGGCCCACCCGTGACTAGTTCCCGGCGTAAGTCCGAGAGGGTCACGACAGAATTGTCCGTCCGGTGGGCGGCGTGCCGCGATTCGAGTTATGTGGCCGTTCGCACGCCGGCGGGCGCGAATTCGCAACAATATGTAACAAGGAAGAATTGATTGGATATTGGTGAAGATCGAATCCGGATCAGAGAATTATTTTCAGTAATTCTTCACCATTGAGTGATGGGGCTAAAACGACATATAGCACAATATTTCAAAAAGTTGTGGACAAGTTATGACAAAACTACGTGAACAAGCTGGTTAGGTGACAAGAACAAAGAAATTAGATTTTTATGAAGGTCCGAATCCAGATCTGGCCTTGCAGTGGGATACAAAACGTAAAGTAATCAGAATGGTAGAGGTATACGCTCTACGAGTGCCCTTCTAGTTTGAAATGGACATCATGTCCCCACGTACAAAGTCACGTCCTCATGTTATTAAGGGTCCCAATGAGGAATAATTACAAACTGTGACCGCACTGGAGATGGAAACAACTTGCCATCCTCACTCTTGAGAGAGGACAAAGCTATTGCCCTTGGGGAAGATGACTTTGCAACTCAGTGAGCACGAGTTTGCCCCTGTAAATAAAATGACCGTTGCCGCACCACGAGTGGAATGAGAGAGGTTTTATTTGTAAATATACTTGTATAGTTTGTTACCTTTTTATAAGGGCAAGTTTTAAAGTCCCCCCTAAAACCAAGTTCTGTTCATTGTACAAATCAAATCAATGGACACCATTTGCAGTTTTTGTTTACCTGTCCGGCGAGGTTTTATGATCGGAAAGGGCATGTTTTGCTACGCAACTTACTTTCGAAAAAAGTTTTATTTCTGTGAAAAAATACTTTACGACATGCAATAGTGATGGGAAGCACTTCCGGTTCAACCAAAAGACAGGACAGGAGTCCATGGAAACCCGACATCGAACATAAAAAAATAGGGACAACGTTTTATTGCTCGGTGGCCAGGTATGGTGTGAAGCCAATCACATCATCATGGTCACCAACTCGGTTATGTCCACATGGGCCTAAGTAGCTGCTTGGCATGGTGTAAACAAGCCTGATGTGTGGAATACATTAGAACGACTCAACGACCTTAATCCAAAAGATCCTCCTGGCAGCAACGGTCATGGGTGGGCGGTAAAGATCCCACTGTCTTTCACGACGAATAGGTGAGGTATCGCTGATACCATGAGCAAACAACAAATTCCTGCTCACTGAATGCTACAAAGACAACACAAACAACCCAGCATACCCCTTGCCCAGGAAATGTTATGGTAGCATCAATGTACAAAGTATAGTAAAAGTATTACTTCAATTTAGTCTCCCCAATTTACGTCATCACGTTATTAATACCACGACCCGATTTGCAGCCTCAACTCACACTTGTGTTGCTTTAAAAGCCTTACAAGCCTTGAGAACTTACAAGACCGATAAAGATGCCAGAATACATCACTAAATTACCAAATCGGGAGATCGCAAAATGGACGAAATAACTACCTTGCAGCGCAGATAAATAAATGTACTGCACTATAGATTGGCTAAGCAGCATTTTAAAAGTTTTAACTAAGAAGTGAAATAAGATGGTATTCATCGAATGGATGTCGGTGAACGTGCCGTTGATGTTGCCTGGTTATCAAGTTTGCCTCCAATCTATAAGTATGCCAACATTCATTGAAGTAGGAAGAAGACATGTTGCTTCCAGAAGAAGTTTATTTTTATTTAAATGTCTGGTAAAGTGTGTGTGTGTGTGTGTGTGTGAGTGTGTGTGAGTGTGTGTGAGTGTGTGTGAGTGTGTGTGAGTGTGTGTGAGTGTGTGCGAGTGTGTGCGAGTGTGTGCGAGTGTGTGCGAGTGTGTGCGAGTGTGTGCGAGTGTGTGCGAGTGTGTGCGAGTGTGTGCGAGTGTGTGCGAGTGTGTGCGAGTGTGTGCGAGTGTGTGCGAGTGTGTGCGAGTGTGTGCGAGTGTGTGCGAGTGTCGTTACAGATTTCAGAATCCGGTCTGATGAATGCATCCACACATCCAGGTCCTCAGACAGTTATTTCCTTAAATGCATGTTCAGATTAGCCCCATCCCCATGTTTAATGGGATTTTAAATGTGATGCGTTGAGAAGGGTAAAGAGTGGATCCCCTCTCTTATGGGAAGTTTTTTTCTTTACGACAGACACATTTATGCACATATTTCTTTCGCGAGCGCTGATGCCCGCCTTTTTTTCTTCAGCAACGTTTACACACATTTCTTTCACGAACGCCGAGGCCCGCCCCACCCTTTTTCTAGCGCAGGGGTTGTCATGGTAACAGTGCACAAGTGGGGCAGGGTGAGCTTGAGGGGACTGCGCCCGCCAAGACGGGCCACATCTATAAAAAGAATTGAAGGTCCCTTCTAAAGAAAGAAAGCGAGAAAGGAGGCGCGCGAGAAGAGAAGCGAGCAAGAAACGGGCAAGCGAGCCAGAAAGGAAGCGCAAACGAGCAAGCGCGAGTGAGCAAGCACGAGCGAACAAGAAGCGTGGAAGTGCGCGAGGGAAGAAGCGAGCAAGCGAGAAAACCAAGCATGCGAGCGTGCAAGTGAGGAAGCGAGCAAGTGAGCGTGTGGGTGTCTGACCAGCACCAACAAAACAATTCGCCAGTCAGTTCGTCCTTTCCAGTGCTTGAGCAAGCGAGCGTGTGGTGCGCGTGTGGGTGTGAACAGCGCCGACAACGAGTGAGGCACGGGTCGGTCACAACGAGTGAGGAGCGGGTCAGTGAGCATCAGACCGTGTGGGTCACTGGACGTCACCAGTTTTGTGAAGTGTGAGGAGCTGCCCGTGTTGCAGCACCAGGGTCGAAACCGTGACAGGCTATCTCAGTGCCCCCCCCCCCCCAGATGTCGACTGGTGTTCAAGGCTGTTCGCGAGTGGGTGCACGGCAAGGCTGGGTATTGGCGACGGACAAGGCACGCGCACGCGCACGCACACGCACACGCACACGCACACACATTTCAGGACGTTTTCACTTCACGGACAACTTCTCTCTGGTGAGCGAGACGACTCTTCTCCCCCCCCCCCGCCCCCCGAATGATCTGCTGGGTACCCTTGACTGTGTTTATTTGTCATTAAGTCAACCCCCAATAAGCATTTGCTCTCTCTCTCTCTTTCCTGTCATTTTCATTGATTTTTCCTGATTAATTATTCGTTTTGATTGCTTTGGAATTTATTCACTTATTTTCCTCAGGAAATAAAAGATTCTTCTTATTTATTTTCTTATTAATAAATAATTTGTTGACTTACAACCTGTCCTTGTTTGTCCTTTTTTTGTACACCTTGTTGAGGCTCGTGTGAGAGCTAACACACAACGCACAGCAAGGGGGGCATGAGACAAGAGGGGAGGGAGTGGGAAGGACAAAACAGTGGGGAACAGAGACATTAGGAGATCTGTGGAAGGGAGAGGGATGGGGTAGTGAACTTGGGGTATATAAGATGAATATTACATTACAGGGACTTTCAGGAAGGAAAGCAGGGAATTTGAAGGAGGTGGGCTTGGGTGGATTATCGGGGGTAGAAAAGATCGAGGATTTGGATGGGGGATGATAAGAGGTGGTGGTGAACAGCTGTTTTGAAGGCCTGGAGGGAAGAATGGGAATGAATAGAGTGAGGGAGTTTATTCCAAAGGCGGGAAAAAAGAGGAATGAAAGAGTAAAGGTGAGCAGTGATTCGTGATTTTGGTAGTTTTACCAGAAGGGGGTTGCTGGCGGACCTTGAGCGCCCTGTGGAAATGTGGTGGGGAAAAAAAAAAATCCCAGAGAGAGCAGGGGGGGGGCAAGGCTGGAGAGGAGACGGTAAGAAGACAGTAAGACCACCGATCAACCTGCGGTGATTGAGTGAGAGGCCCAAAGACTCAGCCTCATCGTGGGAGATGCCAATGATCCGAAATGCCTTGGTTTCCAAAGCGTGAAGCCGAGAAAGGTGGGAGGCAGGAGCTCCAGCCCAGAGGGGAGAGCAGTACTCCATCAGGCTGCGGACAAAAGCTTTGCAAGTGGTCAGGAGCTCAGGTGGGCCGAGGAAGGACTTTGCACAACGGAGGATTCCCAGTCGGCGACTGGCTTTGGAGCCGAGGTTTGAAATGTGGCTTTCCCAGGAAAGGTCATGGCAGATAGTGAGACCTAGAAGCTTGAAAGAAAGGACTTCTTCCAGAGGATTGTTGAGAAAGTGGATGGGGGGGGGGGGTTTCTAAACGGTGCTTTTGAAGAGACATCGTGAGATTGTGAGATATGTCCGGATTGAAAGACGTGTTCCACGTGTTGGACCAGTTTGTGATTTTATTCAGATCTGCAGTGAGCGAAGAAGCTGCTGCTTGCCGGTCTGAGTGATGACCGATGGTACGGCAGAGGGTGAAGTCATCAGCAAAGAGATATAGAGGATTTTCCAGAGAGTCGGAGAGATCATTGATGAAAACCAGAAAAAGAACAGGGCCCAGAACGCTACCTTGCGGAACTCCAGCCTGGACAGGAAGAGGTGATGAAAGAACTCCATTTAGGGCCACACGTTGACTGCGACAGGAGAGAAAGTCTGCGAGCCATGAGTGGAGATGGCCTTGGATACCATAGCAAGAGAGTTGTTGAGCAGGGCAGGGTGCCAGACTGTGTCAAAAGCACGTGATATGTCCAGGAATACGGCTCGGATTTCCTGTCTGGCATTGAGGACCTCCATCCATTGTTGGGAGAGCAGAAGCAGCATATCCAGGGTAGAGTGACCTGGTCTGAAACCAAATTGATGATTGGAAATCAAGCCATTGGAGAAGAGGAAGGATTTAATGTCTGAAGCGATGATGGATTCCACAACCTTTCTGATGATTGGGAGAAGGCTGATTGGTCTGTAGTTGCAGGGATCTGTTTTTGCACCTTTTTTATGCAGTGCAGTGCTGTTTGCTGATTTCCAAGCAGATGGCAGATGACCTTGAGCAAATGAGAGGGTGAATAGAAGAGAGTGAGGGTGAGCAAGAGCAGAGGAGCAGGTTTTTAGAACACATGGTCTGATGTCCTCTGGACCGGGTGCAGAATCTGCATTGAGGTTTGCCAGCAAGCTCTCCACCTTGTCAGAAGAAAAGGACACAGAGTCCAGGAACAGCTGGGTGCGACTGGGCAAGGTGGGTATAGAAAGCGATGGATTTCGGACACAAGATTTAGCTGCAAACACCGAGTTTAGGCATTCAGCTTTTTCACGTGCGGTATCAGCAGTGCGGCCATTTGAGGTAAGGGAGGGGATGAAGGGGGGACATACACCAGAAACAGATTTGATTAGACACCACCAGGATTTTGAGGAGGGAGAGAGGTTTGAGAATTCAGACTTGAAATTAGAAAGAGGTTGTTTTCTGGCTCTCCTGAGGGTAGATACACACTTGTTCCAATCTTTATGGAAGGAACTGAGATTGCCCTCAGTTGGGTTTGCTTTCCATGAGGCAAAGGCAAGTTGTTTCAGAACAACTGCCTCACCACAAGCTTCAGTGAAGCAAGGGTGGGAGGAAAGGTAGGACAACTGAAGACGAGAGGGGATAAATCTGTGCATGAGGGAGAGCAAGTTTCTTTGAAAGAATTCCCAGGATGAGTTTATGTTGGAGAAAGTAGCAATAGGAGGCCAGTCTATAAGTTTGATGGATGCTTGGAGACCTTGCCAGTCGGCTTGGGTAAAATTCCTGACTCGACGGTGGTGAGGAGGTTCTCTGATCATAGCCAGAGAGATGTCCACTTTGACAAGGACGTGGTCAGCAGAACCGATTGGAGCGAAGGCAGAGCAGCAGATATTGTCAGGGAAATTTGTCAAAATCAGATCCAGAAGAGATAGAGTACCATTGGTCGAGATCCGGGTTGGGAAGTTGACCGATTGAGTAAGTCCCAATGAGTCGCAGAAAGCATTTGCTGAGATGCCATGACAGATGAGAGAGGTACCCACACCTAGCCAACTGGCATGATGACAATTGAAGTCACCACATATGAGGAAGAGAGAGTTTGGATGAGAAGATAGAAGTTGGTCCATGTTTTTGGATAGTGAGGTGTAGATGGAGTCATCACTGTTAGGTGGACGGTACAGTACACATATAAACACGAGGTGGGAGTGGAGGGGAAGCCGTAGCCAGAGGTATTCCTGGGGGTGTGGGGGAGTGAGGGCAGTGCATGTGGAGTGAGGAATAGAGTCTTTGATGAAGAGAGCAACCCCTCCACCAGGACGAGGCTCAGGTCTGTCATTCCGGAGGAGGGAGTAACCAGGGAGAGATACTTGGGAGTCAGACACGTCTTGAAGGAGGAAAGTTTCTGTTAGGCAGATTATGTCTGGTTTGTCAGTGGCAACCTGTATGGAAAGATCTGAAAGGTTTGAGCGAAGGCTCCGGATATTTGAGGTCGACACTTTTAATGAAGAGAGAGGGGAGGAAGCTTTGGGTGCAGGGGGTGGGGGGAGGAGGAGGGTAGGACAAGGGACGAGAGGGGGGGGTAAGGAGGGTTGTTGAAAGAGTGTGCGGGATTGCACTATAGCTAGGGGAGGGGGCCGAATGACCAGGAGAAAAGGCTCTCTGGTGCTGGGGGAGAGAGGGGACAAGAGAGGGGGGAACAAGGCAGTTGAGGATTTGATGAGGTGGAGTGAACAGATGGAGGTGAGAGGGCAGTGGAAGGAGGCAGCTTTGTGGATGAGAGGGGAGGCAGCTTTGTGGATGAGAGGGGAGGCAGCTTTGGGGATGATGAGTGAGGGGGATGAATGGTCGGGGAAAGGTGAGGGGGGAATTTTTGAGAGAGGTGAAAGGGAGGTTTGGAGGGAGAAGAGTGGGATGGTTGCTTTGAGAGTGAGGGGTGACAGGGGTGAGTTGGCACTGAAGTTGGAAAAAAAGAATGGCTGATGGAAAGCGAACATTCATAGCAAACTAGCGTTTTGTAAAGTTTTTGGTCAGAGATGCGATTTAACACAATTCTTGATGGATGCAATAAAGGCGAATTCAGAGAATGGAGAGAAGAAACGCTGCAACAGTTGGATTTTTTTAGGCAAGGTATGAAGGAGAGGTCAAATTGAGAGCAGTCTGTTTAAATAGCAGAAGCGTAGTGCATTATGATACAGTAAAGAGTGCCACACGTGTGAAAGAGGAAGATGAAGCATTATAAGAGATCGTTTTTGTTATTATTATTAATGTTTGAGAAAGTTTTCAACAGATTAGGTCATGGAAGTGTTGTAGAAAAAAATTGAGGAAGAAGAAGAGGTGGAAGAAGAGGAGGAAGAAGAGGAGGAAGAAGAGGAGATGAAGAAGAAGAAGAATCGAGACTCGTGAGTATGCAAGGAGAAAGCTGTTGCCGTTTTTTTTTTGTTTGTTTTTTGTTTTGTTTTTTAATTTAAGATAAGAAATAGAGTGATTAGTTGGGAGGGATGGGGGACGTTAGGAAAGTGGGGAAGATGGAAATTGAAGGTAATGGGATTGTACAAATAAACACGATCGTACACCGAGGGGAACAAGTAGGCCTCAAGCCTCAAGGGTAGGTCTCAAGCACCCGGAAAGATAAGGTCGACAAAATCTCACAAAATAGCACAATTTTTGAAACAAAACCGAACTTGGAACACACAGGAACATGTAGGTGAGAAAGATAAACAGTTGAAACGGGACAGGTAACGACCGGAAATGTAACTTTGAGATCGTCAGCAGAGAGCCCCGAAGGAGACCGGTCGACGCTCAAAACCCGGAACTGGGACCTTTTTTCCATTGGTCTAGCATTGTCTGAACCGAGATAGACTGGGAGGTAATTACCACACATTTGACCAAAAATAGTCGGCACGCACCAGTGTTTAAACCCTCGGCCGCCCTAATTAAGATTGAATCAAGATAACATTGGTGCTTTGCCAAGGGCACGCTCCCCATTCAGGTAACCACGTGACCTTGAGTAAAACGGCATAATTAGATGGTGGACACTGGAACTCATGGTTAACTGGGTGGCGTTTATGGTTGTAAAACAACCCACTGTACCACAACGTTAATTGTGAGCAGTGGCCCCAAGTCCGGCTCTTCCAAGGATAACCGGGGATTAATCCTTCTGAGTGGCAAACTGGTGTCTCGGTACCCACGGCTGTAACAAAATATATATATATATATATATATATATATATATATATATATATATATATATATATATATATATATATATATGGTCACCCTCATATCAAGAGTGCCAAGTCATTTTAGTAGTTGATGAAGCTTCGGCACTTTTGTTATGAGGGTAACGATATTGTGACGTCCACGGGACTTGAACAGTCCCGCCAACGTAGAATGAGCCGAAACGATGGAGGCGGTTTATTTATTTATAACCCAAACATGGCGGTTCTAATCGCTCTACTGCAAACGGGACGAGGAAGGTGGCACGAGTCACTTTTCACTGAGTTGATGATGTTTATTTGTTTTTACTATTAACCAGAAATAACAAGACTCGGCAAGAAAAGGGATCCGGGGCGATTCGACGGGATGGTGTGGGATCGGGCGTGGGGAAAAAACACAGACAATTCCAATGAATATACAAATCTCAAACCCTCTAAGGCGCCAAGCGCACACACACACACACACACACACACACACACACACACACACACACACACACACACACACACACACACACACACACACACACACACACACACACACACACACACACACACACACACACACAAACACACACACAAACACACACACACACACACACACACACACACACACACAAAACGTAGCTATTTCTGGTGGTCAGGCTGGACCGTGGTGTGGACGCAACTGTCCCTGGATCGGCGTCGGACGAGCTGGCCTTGCTCTCGTCAGGGTGGCAGGAGAAACCGTGGTGCTGTCGACCTCCTGGTCTTGGCCCAAGTCCGCTCACAGCCGCCAGGGAACCAGTTCTGGCGCCAAGTTGCGAGCAGGAGAGGGAGGCAGGTCCGCCCGCCGTTCGACCCCGTACTCCGAGTCAGCAGAACCCAGAGCCAACCAAGGTGAGGCACGAGGCTCAGCAAGGCTCCAAGACACGATGAAGAACACGATCGAATCAGCACAACAACAAGGATGCTCTCCGCGCAACAGCCTCCACACCAAAAAACACGATCGTTTTGTCCCGATCTTCTTCCTCTTTCTTTTCGACCCCGAACAGAACCTTTTTATCCTCCTGTCCTCGTCACTTCCAATCGAGCCGTTTATTGGCCCACCGCCGTTGCCTTCTGCCAATCGTGACCACGGGGCGGAGCCATCCGCTGCACTGTCCTGTGACGTCACGGCCAGCTTCCAGAGAATACCAAAAGGGGTTTACGCAGACACACTTACCCTATCCCATTTCCCTATCTAATTACGTGACAATTATCATTTCCCCCTTGAAGAAATGAACATTTACAAGACAACTTATCACATCGAGATCCTGGTAAACTCGAACAGCATGGCATACCTAATTAAACATCCTAATTATCCTTTGAATGCATACCCCCCCCCCTCAAACGTAACACTGCCCCCTCCTCTGGTACAGCAGCTCCTGCAAGGTATATCACAGGCGCTACCGTACCAGCCTTAACACTTACTGACTCACACCTAATTAACCTAACGAAATAAAGTAGGAGGGGCAATGGGCAGCGAGTCGCAGCCAACTTACCTATCCTGCTTAATGTACTACCCCCTTATGGCCTTATCCTCGCCTAAACAATCATTCGTTTTTGTTTTTTTTTATCACATGAGAGCACTGAGCGAAGTTGCACTCCATCCTCTGGATCATCGCTCTTGCCCAGCACTCTTCCAGTGATCTGGGGAGGGGAAACAAAAGGTTCCACAAAAACACAACACTTATACTTTACATTCCTACTCTAAGCCTTAACGACACTATTCACAGGATATTTACACTTGACCGCCTCCCCCAGTGGATGCTAATAGACCCAGCGTTACCTGGGGAGCCAATCTTCAAATTTGCTTGCCCCAAAATTATGCGGACATCATGCCCTTGCTGCACATGTCAAGTTGTGCGGGATCGAGTGGGACTCATACATCTTCACAACACTCACACCATGGTCATCATCACATTTCTAGGTCATGGTCCTCATTTTAATCATGCAGGCTGAATCCCGTCATGGCCGTGGGGTGGGTTACCACAAGATGATGGGGGCATCTCAGGTGCAACCATGCCCACAGGTAAGCTTTAGTCCAACCCGGACGTTTCTCCGCCCCGCTCCCTTTGATTCCCTCCCCCCTAGAAGCCATCAGCTCTAATCCAGTACAACACTCTGGAAGGGGTCTCACTGGCTCCTCTGGCCTTCCTGGGTTGCCAAGGTCCTACCCGCCTTGGTCGCCCAACCAGACCCTCTCCCAGTTGCCTCCAGACACTGTCACCATTAGCCACCAGGTGGTGAATCTCCTTGAAGGGGGTCGCAATTCACGCTCACCGTGAGCTTCAGCAATCCCTGTGGACAAGCACATCATCCCCACCCACAAAACCCCCATGACTCCCCCATCCCATCGGCCTTACATGTGACACCTGCATTTCTAACACTTCGCCGACCATGACCTTCCCTGTTACCACACCATGTCCAATAAAAAAAATCAATGTGTGCACCATACATTTCACTTCTTAACTTAAAACAACTCACACAGCACTTCTCACCCGATCCACGCACCAGCCATTGGACAGCCACTTGTGCCCGCTTTGTTACCAATTACCCACTGTCCCGATTGTCACTCTAAAACCCAGCAGAACTTACAAACCCATGCCAATTTTCCCACAATTCATTTTTTTCCACCAAAGGAGGGCACTTCGACACAATCTCAGCAGCCGAGCATGGCCGTATATGCTCAGCCCAATCTAGTCTCCCCGACCCCCGTCAGTGATCTCCGGACCCGGCCTATGAAAGGGCATCTCGGATAGACCTGGCGGTTCAGCAGGAGGATTCACCCTCTCCGAGTCTAAAAGTCTATTGGAGGGTCCCTCCATCGCCGGGTACCGGCAATATCGTTGCATGTGTCCTCTTCGCCCGCACCGGAAACAACTCCCCATAAAGGCCCCAATGAGTATCGGTGAAATGTCTCTTCCGGTTCCGGACCCCCTCGGCCATAATCGAATTGCTCTATTGGCTGGGCTGGACCCCGCCGCTTTGGCGCACTAACTACCGGATTACCCTTTATCAAACTTGACAGCTTCTGGGAAATTTCCTGAACATTTGGGTAATGCCAATTTCTCCCAGCCCCCCTCCCTGATCCTGGATCTCCGCCTGTCGGATCGTCACCGATGGCCTCTCTGGAACCCGACCCGGCCGACTCCACGAGGCCAGCCTGGCCGCGCACTCGGCCGCTCGGTGAACGGTGGGTGGATCCTGTAACTCCACTAGCGCTCGGACCTCAGGGTCAGGAAGAGCAGCTAAAAATTTCTCTAGTGCCAGTCTGTCCCATGCCTCCACTGTAAGGTCCCGATATGCGATCCTGACTGATTGGTAAATGTCCTGTGCCAGCTCCTGCACTGTCTCACCCGGCTTTAATCTGCGGTGCTGGAGCTGGGCCCGCACCAGATCACAGTTTGCCACGAACCCAAACCGACGGCTCAACGCCTCGCAAATGTGGGAGCTGGTCAACATCCCCTCCGCGATCACGTTTAACACATCTGCGGCTGGTCCCCGCAACGTTGCCACCAAATTCCCTGTACGTTCCCGCTCATTCCACCCGTTTAGTCGGGAAATGCACTCAAATTGCGTCAGAAAAGCTTCAACGCTCCCTGACCCGTCGAAATTCACCAGGGGGATCACTTTTACGGTGGCCCGCTTCTCAGTTTCTCCCTTGTCCGAATCCAGCCCAGGGATCAAACACCCTTGTGGCTGTGTATCCAATTTCGGAGCCCACTGTGGCCAAAGATGTTTTGTGGTGAGGATCTCATGGGTCAATTTTGCCTCCTGTTACAAACGTTGAATGGACCGATTCACCTCTTCCCGCAGGATCTTCTGGGCCCGCACAACCTCCTCCAAGGCTCCATCGCAAGTTTGTAGCTGCTCCTCAACCAACCCGGACACTCTACTTACAAAAGACGGCTCCACCAGGCCTTTATCCAAGACTTCATCTTGACTCATAATTTTATCTTGTTCGTCCAAACGAGCCTCCAATCCTTTTACCTCCTCCGCCAAATTCATCCCTTGCTTCCTCAGCTCTCCCCACTCTTCAACTTGCAGCTGCATACGAGCATCCACACAGGCATGATGACGTTCCAGGCTTTCATCCACTTTATCAACCCGAATGTTCGTTGCATCAATTTTATCTACCAATTTTTTCCGTATATTTTCCCCCTCCAATGTAATTTCTACCTTTGTTTCCTCCAATCTATCCTCGAATTTACTTTGTATTTCCCCCAATTTAACATCCACACACTCCTGCATCTCAGTTTTCATTTTCTCCATCTTTTCCCCCAATTCATCCCTCATTAAATCAATCCGTGCACCCAACTGTACCCCCATTACCCCCAATTGATCTGTCATTTCTGCCCTCTGTGTCACGAATTGATTTTCCATTTGTGCCGTCATTTCTGCCATTTGTGTCCCCTGTGCCGTCATTTTTGCCCCTTGTGCTGTAATTGCACTCATTAAACGTTCCAACATTGTCCAGATCGTCATCGTGCCGGTTTCCAGCGCTGCCGGCTCCGTTGCGGGCGATGAAGCACGGTCCACGCTCGGAATGGGGGAGGTTCCAACCCTACCCCCGTCTCTCCCTTCTTCCCCCGACTCGCTGCCAGACACGTGGCCTTCCTCCTCAAACATCTGCACATCCGCCATGGTGCAGAAGTCCCGTTTGCCGCCAATTAATTTAAATTTGAAAAATCCCGCCAAAATTTTCTCGCGCTCGCGCGCTTTTCTGAAGTTATTTTATATTCCAATTCGTGGCGAGATTTTAATCTTGGTATATTCTCCCGATACCAAATATAATTTAGAGGGGTTCGAACATCCAACACCCTTCCACCAATGTGACGTCCACGGGACTTGAACAGTCCCGCCAACGTAGAATGAGCCGAAACGATGGAGGCGGTTTATTTATTTATAACCTAAACATGGCGGTTATAATCGCTCTACCGCAAACGGGACGAGGAAGGTGGCACAAGTCACTTTTCACCGAGTTGATGATGTTTATTTGTTTTTACTATTAACCAGAAATAACAAGACTCGGCAAGAAAAGGGATCCGGGGCGATTCGACGGGATGGTGTGGGATCGGGCGTGGGGAAAAACACAGACAATTCCAATGAATATACAGATCTCAAACCCTCGAAGGCGCCAAGCACACAAGCACACACACACACACACACACACACACACACACACACACACACACACACACACACACACACACACACACACACACACACACACACACACACACACACACACACACACACACACAACGTAGCTATTTCTGGTGGTCAGGCTGGACCGTGGTGTGGACGCAACTGTCCCTGGATCGGCGTCGGACGAGCTGGCCTTGCTCTCGTCAGGGGGGCAGGAGAAACCGTGGTGCTGTCGACCTCCTGGTCTTGGCCCAAGTCCGCTCACAGCCGCCAGGGAACCAGTTCTGGCGCCAAGTTGCGAGCAGGAGAGGGAGGCAGGTCCGCCCGCCGTTCGACCCCGTACTCCGAGTCAGCAGAACCCCAGAGCCAACCAAGGTGAGGCACGAGGCTCAGCAAGGCTCCAAGACACGATCAAGAACACGATCGAATCAGCACAACAACAAGGACGCTCTCCGCGCAACAGCCTCCACACCAAAAAAACACGATCGTTTTGTCCCGATCTTCTTCCTCTTTCTTTTCGACCCCGAACAGAACCTTTTTATCCTCCTGTCCTCGTCACTTCCAATCGAGCCGTTTATTGGCCCACCGCCGTTGCCTTCTGCCAATCGTGACCACGGGGCGGAGCCATCCGCTGCACTGTCCTGTGACGTCACGGCCAGCCTCCAGAGAATACCAAAAGGGGTTTACGCAGACACACTTACCCTATCCCGTGTCCCTATCTAATTACGTGACAATTATCATTTCCCCCTTGAAGAAATGAACATTTACTAGACAACTTATCACCACTGAATTGCTACTTATTACATTGAGATCCTGGTAAACTCGAACAGCATGGCATACCTAATTAAACATCCTAATTATCCTTTAAATGCATACCCCCCCTCAAACGTAACAATATATATGCATATATGCATATATACACACACACACACACACACACACACACACACACACACACACACACACACACACACACACACACACACACACACACACACACACACACGTTTGAATCTACCAGTAATTCAGAATAAATAAATAAATAAAATGCAAGCCGGAAGGCAGCGATGGTTCGCGGGAATTATTGAGCAAGCCCTACCGTAAAAACCTATCTCTTCCATCAAAATTGACCAAATCAAATCGGATTTTTTTTATATGTTGTACTTATGGACATTACGCACAGCTTCTAGAAAATGAAATTGCGAGAAAAAAAAAATCGAGAAAAAAATAAAAAATAAAAAACCAATGTCACCTGCAGGGTGCCACCCGTATGTTGCCAAAAGGTGACCACGAGTGACTTCTTTAAGGTCACACTGAGGTGGCCAGAGCTGCTATCCACCAGGAGCGACTCCTTGAGGAATATCTGCCTACGAGAGATTCCGATGAGAATCGTTCTCGAGTAACCATGAAAAATATGCGTTTGCCTCATAACATCACCAAATGACGTCATAATGTCTCAAGCTTGACATATCTAGAAAGCACTCATCGAGGTGTTCAATTTGAGGTACTACACGATATGGTTCCCAAAACTTGAAAATTTGACCTTGGGGTCAAATGTTTGACCTGAGGCACTAACCATGAAGGTCAAGGACAATCGCCACCAAAAATTAATCAGCTGAGCGCCAGACCATGAACTATATTCCCATGAAGTTTGAAGACGATCCGATCAAAATTACTCAAAAAATAAGGCTTTCGTCGACTCCCCTGATTTGCGACAGTGACCTTGACCTTTGACCTTCAAAATTTTATGCGCTGAAAGGGACCTCTATAGGCCTCTGATATGCGAAGTTACAAAAATTTCCAATGATAACTGTGCTCTGCAGAGCGATTTATACGTGATTACAGACCAAAAAAATAAATAAATAAATAAATAAAAAAACATATGAAGGTCAAGGCCAATCGCCACCAAAAATTAATCAGCTGAGCGCCAGACCATGAACTATATTCCCATGAAGTTTGAAGACGATCCGATCAAAATTACTCAAAAAATAAGGGTTTCGTTGACTCCCCTGATTTGCGACAAAGTGACCTTGACCTTCAAAATTTTGTGCACTCAAAGGGACCTCTATGGGCCTCTGATATGCGAAGTTACAAAAATTTCCAATGTTAACTGTGCTCTGCAGAATTTTTTATACGTGATTACAGACAAACAAACAAACAAAAAAAAAAAATCAACCAATGTCACCCGCAGGGTGACCCGTATCTTGCCAAAAGGTGACCACGTGTGACTTCTTTAAGGTTGATCCTGCTATCCACCAGGAGCGACTCCTTGAGGAATATCTGCCTTCGAAAGATTCCGATGAGAATCGTTCTACAGAGTAACCTTGAAAAATATGCTTTTGCCTCATAACGTCACCAAATAAAATGACGTCATAATGTCTCAAGCTTGACATATCTAGAAAGCACTCATCGAGGTGTTCAATTTGAGGTACTACACGATATGGTTCCTAAAACTTGAAAATTTGACCTTAGGGTCAAATATGCTTGACCTTAGGGTCAAATATGCTTGACCTGAGGCGCTAACCATGAAGGTCAAAGCCAATCGCCACCAAAAATTAATCAGCTGAGCGCCAGACAATGAACTATATTCCCATGAAGTTTGAAGACGATCCGATCAAAATTGCTCAAAAAATAAGGGTTTCGTCAACTCCCCTGATTTGCGACAAAGTGACCTTGACTTTTGACCTTGACCTTTGACCTTGACCTTCAAAATTTTATGCGCTGAAAGGGACCTCTATAGGCCTCTGATATGCGAAGTTACAAAAATTTCCAATGATAACTGTGCTCTGCAGAGTGATTTATACGTGATTACAGACCAAAAAAAAAAGAAAACATATGAAGGTCAAGGCCAATCGCCACCAAAAATTAATCAGCTGAGCGCCAGACCATGAACTATATTCCCATGAAGTTTGAAGACGATCCGATCAAAATTACTCAAAAAATAAGGGTTTCGTCGACTCCCCTGATTTGCGCCAAAGTGACCTTGCCCTTTGACCTTGACCTTCAAAATTCTGTGCACTAAAAGTGACCTCTATAGGCCTCTGATGTGCGAAGTTACAAAAATTTCCAATGATAACTGTGCTCTGCAGAATTTTTTATACGTGATTACAGACAATCAAACAAACAAACAAAAAAAAAATAACATACAAGCTGACTAACATATCTTGCAAAAACTTCGTTTTGGCAAGATAATAAAATAGGAGGGCAACATCATCGGTAAAACTGTAAAAGAATAAGTCACTTCCTTCGGAACTGATGAAAAATAGAGTACTGTACGTGAAGTGACAACGTAATTAACGCATCTGTAGCGCATTCCATTAATTGGTTCAGGAGTCAGTAAGTGACCACTATATTCGTTATGGGTGTGTGTCTGTCTGTCTGTCTGTCTCTATGTCTGTCTCTATGTCTGTCTCTATGTCTGTCTCTATGTCTGTCTCTATGTCTGTCTCTATGTCTGTCTCTATGTCTGTCTCTATGTCTGTCTGGAGCATAGCTCCGTGGGTTTTGATCCGATCCTGATAAAATTTGGGTGGGAGGTTTATATCATGGTCTAGTTGTGTTTTCCTGAGAATGGGCGTGGTGCGCCCATTATGGGTGGAGCCACGCCAAAAAAACGTGTTTTTAGGGGTAGCCAATTTCAAGTTGCATCTTCTCCGAGGGGGTTTGTCGAATCTGGCAGGGGTTTCGGTATTTGGTTATCCCAATGGCAGCTGCATAGCCCCACGGAGCTCGATTTTTCATTTTCGGCCCAATGTCAAGGTCACAAGGTCAGGAACTTAGAAAATGTCAAAAAATCAATAAATTGGGCGTCGAGCTCCTAGGGTTTTCAACTGTTTTGAATGAAAGTTGGTACGAAAGTAGTGCTCTTCGAGTACTACAACTTTCATCATTTACGTTTTTCCCGATTCCCGCCAGTTTGCCCATGGCGTCCCCTCGAAGGTCAAAAAATAAAAAAAACCAATTTCACCCGCAGGGTGACCTGTATCTTGCCAAAAGGTGACCACGTGTGACTTCTTTAAGGTCACACTGAGGTGAACAGAGCTGCTCTCCACCAAGAGCGACTCCTTGAGGAATATCTGCCTACGAGAGATTCTGATGAGAATCGTTCTACAGAGTAACCATGAAAAAAATCCGTTTTTTCGTCATGACGTAATCACATGACGTCATAGCGTCAAACTTTTGACAGATCTGGAAAGCACTTATCAAGCGCTTTCATATGAGGTATTACTCGATATGGTATCTCAGATTTCAAAATTTGACCTTGGGGTCAAAAACTTTCGACCTCCAGCGCTAACCATGAAGGTCAAGGCTGATCGCCACCAAAAATTAATCAGCTGAGTGCCAGACCATGAACTATATTCCCATGAAGTTTGAAGACGATCTGATCAAAAAATAAGGGTTTCGTCGACTCCGCTGATTTGCGACAAAGTGACCTTGACCTTTGTCCTTGACCTTGAAAATTTTATGCGCTGAAAGGGACCTCTATAAGACTCTGATATGCGGTTACAAATATTTCCAATGATAACTGTGCTCTGCAGAGTGATCAATACGTGATTACAGACAAACAAACGAAAATAAAAAATGAAAAAAACATACAAGCAAACTAACATATCTTGCAAAAACTTCGTTTTGGCAAGATAAAAAGGCGAACCGTGTACATTGCTCGTGAACCATTGCCGTCTCCAGACTTGTTCTTACTTGCGGTTGTACCATTCTTAGCCCACCTAAGATGGACAATGTGCTGCGGAACGTTCTTGGCGATGCACCTTATAATTTTTGTCATTTTTGAAATAAATGATATTGATCACAACCTATCATACTCTATGTCATCGCATTTGAAGGTTGCTGCACACTCTTGTGATGTCTATTATGATGACGTTTTCTGCTGACACAAACGGTGCCAACGGAAAGAAAAACATGTTCATTAAACATTTCTTCATACATCATATTTAATTATTTTCCTTTTTAATGGTTTGTCTCCGGACTAGAGTGCCGATCTAGGCCCACCTTTAAAAACATAAAGAACGATGCTGGGAAAAACAGGCACACCCAATTGGTCAGTGCCGCGACCAATCGACGACTGAATATTGGCAGCATAGCTCCAGCCACACAAGCTCTATATATTATAGTGGAGTAGATGAGAAAACGCGCTTTGATCTACATTGTTTTGATATTCATCGCACATTTTAGGAACGCATTCCCAACGTAAACTGTGGTCTGGCTACGTTTGATGGATGAAGGATCAGAAAACATCTATAGGAATGGAATGATGCGAGAATTTTCACACATCTGCTTTTCCCATACATCAAAACCATGCAGTTAATACCAATGTTACGACATTGCCATTGGTCATTGAAAGGCTAAACAACTGTTGTGTATTATACTATGAAGTAGGAAGTATAAGGTGTTTGACAAGAAAATGAAATCTCAGGTAGTACGGAAAGGTCGTCATTGTTGTTCGTATGCAGCATGTGACTGCAGGTTTGCATCAGTTCTCACAGATATATGGCGACGCCACTGATGCAGTGCCCCTGTAGGTTAGAACAGGAATTTGTAATCAGTTAAGGGTGCCGGTGATAGCTCGCCTACTCTTCTTGAAGGACACCATGGGATCTTTAACATCCATCAAATAATGTCAGCAAATGGAATACCCAGCTTAATGTCTGTCCGTCCAAGCAACGGCACACATATTGACGAGTCACCCTCATGGGCGGACCTGGATGCCTGGTCAAAATCTGTTGAGCCAGTCCGCTGGTTGGCCGGTGGTCTCCTGATCTTACCGACAGAACGAGATGCTATGATATGGGCCGTTTGGCCCATCTGGCTCGATGGATTTTGAGACTTCATTTGAAAGGTAGCGTGCCAATCAGTTATGAAGTGCACATTCCCCCTTGTGATGAAGATCCAATGGAACCAGAAATAATCGCACACTCCGTAGCTCGTGTAATGGGAGTCTGTGGATGAGTGGGTCGTCCCGGTGTAGCGATTTCAGATTACCCCCTCCTTCATCTTACCCCCCCCCCCCCCGAAATCAATTTCATCCTACCCACTACGATTTCAGATTACCCCCCTCAAAACATTTATTTATGTATGCTTATTTACAAAAAATAGTAATTTAATTGATATTGAAAACTAATTAGGGAAAAACCATTGACCACATGACAGCCTTTAAAGAGTTGGCAATAAATTTTGATTTTATGATTAATGATTTTATTTTAATATTGCTATTAATTTAAATCAGTATTTCTCATACAATTATAGTTTTTGCCATATTTTTATGATATCCTTCTTCGATATAATTGATACAAATAGACATACTGGTATATCTTTAGATTTTTGTGATGGCAACAATCCTCAACAATCAGATTTACGTGCACTGTAAATGTGGAAATGGCAATAAATTAATGGTTAGAGTATAAACCACTCAAGACAGATACGAAAGACATTCATGCTGACGAAGCTGTTATGATCAGCAATTTGTCACACCACTTTGAGCCTGCAATTTGTTAAGTTTTTGTTCTCGTTACATTTTGTTGAATTAAACAGTGCAGTTGACTATTTTTAATTCACAATTTAGTTGTAATATAATTCTGTATCCATAATGAATATTCACTCTTGTAATTATTATACTTTTTCCTTCTAAATTTCTCTTGTTTGGTTGAATCTTTGTATATATTGTGTTTGTATATTATATGTCGTGCACTTTGAACAAGTGTACGAGTGGTTTTAATACAATTAACATTTTTTGTTACATTTTTTATGTTTCCAGACTTTGAGACGAGCTTTCAATCTTGTACGTTTTACGTGTTCTATTCAATAAACGTATCATGAGTTGTGCGCATCACGATTTATCATTTCAGCTAAATCAGGAAGGGGGGGGAATGTCAAAGTGCGGGGGGAATTTCGAAGTGTCGGGGGGAATGTCGAAGTGCGGGGGGAATGTCGAAGTGCGGGGGGAATGTCAAAGTGCGGGGGAATGTCGAAGTGCGGGGGAATGTCGAAGTGCGGGGGAATGTTGAAGTGCGGGGGAATGTCGAAGTGCGGGGGAATGTCGAAGTGCGGGGGGGGAATGTCGAAGTGCGGGGGGGAATGTCGAAGTGCGGGGGGAATGTCGAAGTGCGGGGGGAATGTCGAAGTGTGGGGGGAATGTCGAAGTGCGGGGGGGAATGTCGAAGTGCGGGGGAATGTCGAAGTGCGGGGGGAATGTCGAAGTGCGGGGGAATGTCGAAGTGCGGGGGGAATGTCGAAGTGCGGGGGAATGTCGAAGTGCGGGGGGAATGTCGAAGTGCGGGGGAATGTCGAAGTGCGGGGGAAATGTCGAAGTGCGGGGGAATGTCGAAGTGCGGGGGGAATGTCGAAGTGGGGGGGAATGTCGAAGTGCGGGGGGGAATGTCGAAGTGCGGGGGGGAATGTCGAAGTGCGGGGGGGAATGTCGAAGTGCG
>NC_140967.1:22668950-22673950 GCF_056783735.1 Eptatretus burgeri | reverse complement strand
GCATCGATTGGTGGTCTGTAGGATGATTTTGGAGGTGAGGTTGAGGAAGAGAGTGAGGGCTGAACCAAGGACCAGATGGTGGAAGCTGAAGGAGGAAGACTGTTGCATGAAATTTAGGGAGGAGGCGAGACAGGTGTTGGATGGTGGTAAAGATGGGTGGGATGATTGGGCAACGACAGCAGAAGTTGTGAGGGAGATAGCTAGGAAGGTACTTGGTGTGACATCTGGACAGAGGAAGGAAAATAAGGAGACATGGTGGTGGAATGAGGAAGTACAGGAAAGTATAAGGAAAAAGAGGTTGGCGAAAAAGAAGTGGGATAGCCAGAGAGATGAGGAAAGGAGGCAGGAGTACAAGGAGTGGTGGCGCAAGGTGAAGAGAGAGGTGGCAAAGGCTAAGGAACAGGCATATGGCGAGCTGTATGAGAAGTTGGATACAAAGGAAGGGGAAAAGGATTTGTACCGATTGGCCAGACAGAGGGACCGAGCTGGGAAGGATGTGCTGCAGATTAGGGTCATACAGGACGCAAATGGGAATGTGCTGACAAGCGAGGAGAGTGTGTTGAGAAGGTGAATGGAGTATTTTGAGGAGCTGATGAATGAAGAAAATGAGAGAGAGAGAGGGAGAGAGAGAGAGAGAGAGAGAGAGAGAGAGAGAGAGAGAGAGAGAGAGAGAGAGAGAGAGAGAGAGAGAGAGAGAGAGAGAGAGAGAGAGAGAGAGAGAGAAGGTTGGAAGAGGTGGAGATAGTGAATCTGGAAGTGGGGTGGATCAGTAAGGATGAAGTGAGGACTGCTATGAAGGCGGTTGGCCCAGATGATATACCAGTGGAGGCATGGAAGTGTTTCGGAGAGATGGCAATGGAGTTTTAAACCAGATTGTTTAATAAAACCTTGGAAAGTGAGAGGATGCCTGAGGAGTGGAGAGCAAGTGTACTGGTTCCGATTTTTAAGAACAAGGGTGATGTGCAGAGCTGTGGTAACTACAGAGGTTTAAAGTTGTTAAGCCACACCATGAAGTTGTGGGAAAGAGTAGTGGAAGCTAGATTGAGAGGAGAGGTGATGATTTATGAGCAGCAATATGGGTTTATGCCAGGAAAGAGCACCACTGATGCGATGTTTGCTTTGAGAATGTTGATGGAGAAGTATCGGGAAGACCAGAAGGAGTTGCATTGTGTGTTTGTGGATTTAGAGAAAGCTTATGATAGGGTGCCAAGAGAGGAGTTGTGGTATTGTATGAGGAAGTCGGGAGTGGCAGAGAAGTATGTGAAGGTGGTGCAGGATATGTATGAGGACAGTGTGACAGCGGCGAGGTGTGCGGTCGGAATGACGGACCGGTTTAAGGTGAAGGTGGGATTGCACCAAGGATCGACTCTGAGCCCTTTCCTGTTTGCAATGGTGATGGACAGGTTGACGGACGAGATCAGACAGGAGTCTCCATGGACTGATGTTCACGGATGACATCATGATCTGTAGGGAGATTAGGGAGCAGGCTGAGGCGAGCCTCGAGAGGTGGAGGTACGCACTGGAGAGAAGGGGAATGATAGTCAGTAGGAGTAAGACGGAGTACATGTGCGTAAATGAGAGGGAGGGTGGTGGTATGGTGCGGTTGCAAGGAGTTGAGGTGCGGAAGGTGGCTGGGTTTAAATACTTGGGATCAACTGTCCAAAGTAACGGAGAGTGTGGTAGATAAGTGAAAAAGAGAGTGCAGGCAGGATGGAGTGGGTGGAGAAGAGTTGCAGGAGTGATTTGTGACAGAAGGGTAGCTGCAAGAGTGGAAGGGAAAGTATATAAGACGGTAGTGAGACCAGCTATGTTGTATGGTTTGGAGGCGGTGGCGCTGACAAAAAGACAGGAAGCGGAGCTGGAGGTGGCAGAGTTATAGATGCTGCGATTCTCGTTGGGAGTGACGAGGATGGACAGGATAAGGAATGAGTATATTAGAGGGACAGCGCAGGTAAGACGGTTTGGAGACAAAGTGAGAGAGGTGAGATTGAGATGGTTTGGACATGTGCACAGGAGGGAAACGGAGTATATCGGGAGAAGGATGCTGAGGATGGAGCCGCCAGGAAGGAGGAGAAGAGGAAGGCCAAAGAAGAGGTTCATGGATGCGGTGAGGGTGGACATGCGGGTGGTTGGAGTGTCAATGGAAGATGTGGAGGATAGAGCGAAATGGAGACGGATGATCCGCTGTGGTGACCCCTAACAGGAGCAGCCGAAAGAAGAAGAAGAACAAGAAGATTGATGCCGAGAATATGTGCCTGAAGCCCTTTGTAGCATCCTGACATGTTTGATGCATTGTCTTAAGACTGTCCTCTTAAATTAGCTTCATCAATTCCAATTTGTTCAAAGAATTCCAAGACAATGTTGGCAAGAGCTTCCCCAGTGTGACTTGAAATGGGAATGAAAGTAAGAAAACGTTCAACCACCTTATCATCTGATTTTCTAACATCGCGAATAATCAGTCAGCTGATCAGTGTGTGATATGTCTGGTGTTGAATCAACACTTAGAGAAAAGTATTTAGCTTCCTTGATTTATTTTACAATAGTTTTCAATACTTCGTTTCCCATAATCTCTATGACTTCCTCACATATTGTTGAAGATAGATATGAAGTTTTTCCTCGTCCTTGATTACCATATTTTGCTGTATCAGAACTAAGAAAAGGATCATACTCAGCAATTAATTCAAGAATCCCAAGGTAATTGCTATTCTGTTGAGAATTAAATACTTCTGTATCACCACGAAAGGCTAATCCACGAGATGAGATAAACTTTACAGCTGAAACTACTCTTTGCATTACTTTTCCCCAGTATTCTTTTTCCTTTGTGAATTAGATTTCTAACATTGAATCGATTCGCCCAAGTGCATTTCGTCTAGAAATCAATGGCATCATACAGGTCTTATGTCCAGAACTGTTCTCATGTTCTGAAATCGTGTAGAGGCATGTTTCCAGTCTGAAAATCCACCAACGGAGAACTGGGTTTTTAACCTCCGCCATCTTCGAAGATGGATGGAGGTTACTGTTTTCACCTCTTTCTGTTTGTTTGTTTGTTTGTTTGTTTGTGAATAGTATTATGGAAAAACTCCTCAACGGATTTCGACGAAACTTGGTGGGGGGGGGTTAGGTATGGTCCAAGGATCATGCCATTAAATTTTGGACTTGGTCCCCCCCCCAAAAAAAAATTTAGAGAATTTTTTTTTTTTTTTTTGCATTTCTACATGTTTTAAGTGATTTCCAACCCCCCCAAAAAAATTGTTACCCCCCCCCCAAAAAAATTAGAGAAAAAGGTTTTTTTGCATTTCTACATGTGTTAAGTGATTTCCAACCCCCCCCCCAAAATAATTGTTGGAGAAAAAAAAATTTGCAACTTTTTTTTCAACAAAATTTCGATTTCTTTTTTTTGCATTTCTACATGTTTTAAGTGATTTCCAACCCCCCCCCCCCCCCAAAAAAAAAAAATGTTGGAGAAAAGAACTATAATTGTCAGCACTGTTGACATCATATTTAATGAATAAGATATAAGGTTCACTTTAGTGACCTAGCAGTATTGGCGGCGGAGGTTTTGCACTCTCCCGAGTGCTCCCCCTCTAGTTGATCCATGGGTACCATCAAAGAGAATGCAAGCAAAACAATGTACATTTCCTGTTGAGGGAGAATACATTAGCCACTCCCTTTTAATATTCTCACCAGTTATATGTTTTCGGAATATCAATGAATGAGAAAATTTTCTGATCAGGGTATTGTCTTACTGATGAAGAAAAGTCGTCATCTTGGTGCTGGTATTCCACGTGACCTTGTTTACACCAAAAGTCACATACCTCTTCTGTTATATTTGACGTACTCCACAAACCAATGTCATCTTGAAACTCGGATCCCAGGTCCTCTTTCTTCAGGTGGACAAGCTCAGACTGCTCATCATCATCAACTCTTGTGAAATTGGTATCGCAAGAGACAACTTCAACTTCTAGCGCCTCAGCCTCTTTCATGTTGCCATCAAAATCACTGGGTTGAGATGCATCTTTTGGCTGCTCTGTTTGCTGTTCTACTGTTGGTGCTGCATTGCATTTGAACCCAAAATCAAACAAGTGGTGCCAGGCACAACAAATCCCGCCCATTTAATTCACTATAGGAATGGGTAGGATTATAAGTGACAAATTGAATAAGGTCCACTATAAGCTTAGTTTGAAGTAAATCAGATCATTTTTGACGAAGTTATGAGCGAAAAACGATTTTGATCTTTTCTTGACCTTGACCTTGACCTTTGATCCAATTGGACCAAAAAGTTAATGGGGTCGTTCAACGTTCATTGCCCACCTGTGGATTAAATTTGATAGTGTTTGCTAAAGCTGTTTTGCCGAAAAGTTGCGAACAGACAGACAGACAAACAAACAAACAGACAAGCCGGTAGGCGATGAGGGATTCGCTAGGATCGAAGTGCTGGATACGATGCTTTTCATTTTGACCGATCCACCAACAAAGATTCATTGCCAAGACGTATTGGTTCACATACAATTGTTCCTCTGCCTGGCAAGATTTTTCCTATTGCATATTTTGCCAACTGGCACTCCTCATTAAAAAATGACGGTTAATAGACACCCTATTTTTGAAGGACGACCATTTGAAAAATAATCGGTTTGCTGGTTTGTGCTGTGGAGCCTCGCGTTGCACACACACACACACACACACACACACACACACACACACACACACACACACACACACACACGGAAAACCTGATAAACTTCTCAATACTCTTGTTTGACCACACCTCCTGAGCCACACAATATTTTTCATAAGCCACGCCCACTTTCCATAAGCCACGCCCACTCTCCTACGCCACTCCCACTTTTCATCAACCACGTCCACTTTCCCTAAGCTCCGCCCACTTTCCTAAGCCCCTCATAAAAATGACGGTAAATAGACACCCGATTTTTGAAAGACTACCATTTGAAAAATAAAACCTCAATCAAAAATCGGCTCAAGTAAAATTTTCTAAATATCTC
>NC_140967.1:22616450-22661450 GCF_056783735.1 Eptatretus burgeri | reverse complement strand
CCCAATCCATCGTCGCCAATTGTGGTGTCCGGGGTGCAGACAGATACGAGCCGAGAGTGTAGTTGTAACTCTGGTTTATTGCGTACTCGGATGTGCATCACTCTGAGCCTCTTGCGGGCGCGTACAGATATATTCATGCCGAAGCACATGACTATTATCACAAATACTCCACGCCCCCTCAGCGCTCTATGCCCATACACCACAGTGGACTGACTACCCATGTCCGCCTACCGGCTTGTTGGGTAGTCGATCTAGTCAAAAAAAAAATCTTTAAAATTTTTTTTTTTTTGACATTTGTTCTACCTTTATTATCAGTATTTAAAATGGCGATTTAGATGAAACTTGGCTGGTAGGTTCATACCATGACCTAGTTGTGTGCAAATGAGAACCGTTGATATGGACACCACCGTTGCCTTGCAACGGGACTTTGAAATTTTAGAAAAATCATAAAAAAATTATTTTTTCGAAAATCAAAAATCGGGCCACGAGCGACTGTGGGCAGTACATTCAGCCATATTGTCAAAAATTTCCAGCCGGATCCTATGAAAACTGTCGAAGAAGATAGACTTTGAATGAACCCTGGTCGAAAATAATAAAACAAGCCGGTAGGCGACACGGCTGCTCAATCTTTATGGAAAGCTGGCCGACGCGACCAGCTGATATTCATGTACATGCTATCAATCAATTTAGCACAATAAATATGATTATCACAGCCCTCTTAGTTTGCGCCCAGAAACCCGCCTTGTGAAATTTCAGGCATGTTTCCAAAGAGACTCTAACAAATGGCAGCCCTGGTAATTCCATTTATCTATTCGTGAAAGATTTTATTTTTATATGATGCTGTAAGACATTCTCCCTGGGCACAAAAAAAACAGATCCCTCGGAGGTCCAGTTTCGGAGGTATTGATTTTTTTGTACAGTCCACAATAAGTGTACGATGTACGATAAAGTATTTTAGCTGTTGCTAAGCAACGGAGGTGTGCATAGCAACCATTCATTTTTGTGTATATGCCAGCCACATTGTACACATTTCACCCAAGTTTCATCAAAATCAGACTCTTTCTCTTAGAGATATTCGCAATTAACCGTTTCTGAAATGTTCGACATGTACTCGCCCAAAACCTATCTCCTCCTACAAATATTTTTTGTTAGGGCTGCAAGTTGGCATGAAGGGAGCTAGATAGATTGCGCACAGAACTCTAAGCTTCGATTTTTCGATTTTTTTTTTGATTTTTTTCGATTTTTTCACCACTTTAAAGGGCCGTTGCTTTGCCGTTGCTGGGGCCCGGGGTCGTATATTCGAAAGCACACGATTCCCAGAAATATTAGACCTACCTACCAAATTTCATTGGAATCGGTTGAATGGTTTAGCCCCGAGGCTTGACCAAAGTTTCGCGGACAGACAGACAGATGGAAATGTCCAGAATAAGGGTGCTCTAAGAACAGCCAATAAGAGCAGCCAAAAAACGAAATTCGTTATATCTCAGAGACTATGAGTCAGATATACATGAAACTGGTATGGTAGGTTCATGGTATGTCCTAGTTATGTGTGAGAAAGAACCGTTGATATGGAACCCTCCGTTGCCTAGCAACGGCCGAAAAACCTCTAAATGTGGGGGTATTTTAACGAAAAAAACAATCTGCAGCATTAACCCTTGAAGCTCGAATCATGAATTTTCTTGTGCTTAATCCTCAGGTCATTCTCCATCGAATGGGCCCATCACGTCAGGTTCTATTGGGTATTCGACTGCCCATGTCCGCCTACCAGCTTGTTGGTGTGTATCTGTCTGTCTGTCCCGAGCATAGCTCCGGGGGTTTTGATCCGATCCTGATAAAATTTTGGTGGGAGGTTTATATCATGATCTAGTTCTGTTTTCCTGAGAATGGGCGTAGTGCGTCCATTATGGGCGGAGCCACGCCCAAAAACGTGTTTTTAGGGGGTAGCAGATTTCAATTTACATCTTCTCCAAGGGGGTTTGTCAAATCTGGTAGAGGTTTCGGTATTTGGTTAGCCCAATGGCACCTGCATAGCCCCACGGAGCTCGATTTTTCATTTTCATCCCAAGGTCAAGGTCACAAGGTCACGAACTTAGAAAATTGCGAATTTTGACGTAAAAATCCATCTTCTCCGAGGGGGTTTGTCGAATCTGGCAGGGGTTTCGGTATTTGGTTAGCCCAATGGCACCTGCATCGCCCCACAGAGCTCGATTTTTCATTTTCGTCCCAAGGTCAAGGGCACAGGGTCACGAACTTAGAAAATTGCGAATTTTGACATAAAAATCCATCTTCTCCGTGGGGGTTTGTCGAATCTGGCAGGGGTTTTTGGTATTTGGTTAGCCCAATGGCACCTGCATAGCCCCACGGAGGTCGATTTGTCATTTTCGTCCCAAGGTCAAGGTCACAAGGTCATGAACTTAGAAAATTGCGAATTTTGACATAAAAATCATACGACCGCCCAAACTTTGAGAGCTTGGATGACAATATTTTTTATGCATAATCTTGAGGTCATTCCCCACCAAAAGTCTTGAAACCATTTTGCTCTATCTCGAACACCTTGCCCGTGGCGCCCCCTTCAAGTTTGTTTTTACGCTGATTTCATCAAAGTATGGATAATCCGAGGAGTGCGAAATGCCATATAGATTCTATGACGTTATATTGTTCCTGGAATGTTCCAGAGTAAGTTTTGCACCAAAGGTCATAATCCTTGACCTTTGACCTTTAAAGTTCACAAAGGTCAAATTTTCAAAGTTGTGGGAATCGAACCGGGTTTTCGACCTTCTTCGACGAACTAACTCCAATAACACTGAACAACAAATTTCAAAAAATTTTTTTTACTGGAGATGTGTAAAGTGATTTAGACTAATTTGGGTACGCTGATTTCAAAAATCATAACCGTGTTGCTGTATCACGTCAGGATTTTCAGGAACAGAAATATTCCCATTGCCTAGAAGTCAGGATTTCAATGAAATTTACATATGTCTTTAACATGTCTATTTCGTACAATTGTTGTTAACTTGTGTTATATTTCTTTCTTTCAGATAAAGATGAGTAGGCGTTCCTGTACCAATCATCCTGACAACTTCTGTTATGTCTGTGGTCGGTATACCAAAAAAGATCAACAGCGAAGTATATCTACAGCAGTGAAAATGAAGGCCGCCTACTTTCACTACTTCGGGTGTAAGGTGGGGGACCAAGAACAGAGCTGGGCACCACACATCTGCTGCACAAGCTGTCATACAACCTTGACTCAGTGGTTGGTGGGCAAGCGCGCGAGCATGCCATTTGCGGTGCCCATGATATGGCGTGAGCCGCAGAATCATCATGATGATTGTTATTTCTGCTGCACAAGCATCGCCGGCTTCAACAAGAAGAATAAAGGTCACATCAAGTACGCTGACTGCGTCTCTGCTCGTAAACCTGTGCCTCATGATGACGAGAACCCCGTTCCAACACCTCCAGCTGATCAGAACATAGCTGTAAGCAGTGGTGAAGAGGATGGTGATGATGAACCTTTTGAACCCGACACTCAAGAATCACACCTTCTGAACCAGGGAGACTTAAATGATCTTGTAAGAGATCTCTCGCTGTCAAAGGCGAAGGCAGAGCTGCTTGGATCAAGGCTGCAGCAGTGGAATCTACTTGAACCTAACACCAAGATATCCTTGTTCAGAGCACGTCACAGAGACATGGCTGAGTTCTTTGAGATGGAAGACACGATGACATTCTGCAGTGACATCAACGGTCTGTTGAAAGAACTTGGGTGTGATCACGATCCTGCAGACTGGCGCCTCTTCATCGACTCGGGGAAGAACAGCTTGAAGGCTGTTTTGCTCCACAATGGCAACGAGAAACCATCAGTCCCACTGGCTCACGCGTTCGGCATGACAGAGACCTATGAGACTATGCGGCAGCTGCTTGATTCCATCAAGTACAATGACTTCAACTGGCACATCTGTGGAGACTTGAAAGTGGTGGCGCTGTTGTTAGGGCTGCAGTCAGGCTACACGAAATACATGTGCTTCCTTTGTCTCTGGGATAGCAGAGACGACAAGAATCACTGGACGAAGAAAGATTGGGAAGAGCGAAAAGAGCATGTACCTGGTCGACACAACGTGAAGCATGTCGCCCTTGTCGACCCAGCCAAGGTTTTCCTTCCACCACTCCACATAAAGCTCGGCTTGATGAAAAGTTTTGTACGGGCAATGGATCTGAATGGGCGTGGGTTTTCCTCAAGGAAAAGTTTGGCAACACCTTGTCGGAGGCCAAGATCAAGGCTGGTGTCTTTGTTGGACCGCAAATCCGACAGATTATGAAGGACGAAACTTTTCCGACAACTCTAAACCCCAAAGAGCTGGCAGCGTGGAGGAGCTTCAAAGCTGTGACGGACAACTTCTTGGGGAACGAGCGCGCGGACAACTATGAAGAAATAGTGCAGCAGCTGCTGGAGTCCTTCAGGAAACTTGGCTCCAGGATGTCCCTGAAAATCCATTTCCTACACCAGCACCTGAACTTCTTCCCTGACAACTTGGGAGCAGTCTCGGACGAGCACGGCGAGCGATTCCACCAAGAGATTTCACTCATGGAGACGCGTTACCAAGGGCGGCACAACCCGAACATGATGGGCGATTTCTGCTGGTTCCTGCATCGTGAAACTGACACAGAGCAGCACAAACGCAAAGCCAAATGCCTAAAGCATTTTTAATTCCATTCTCGTGGAGTTTTTCTGTAATTTCTATAATTTTGAAGCATTCATGATGAAATAAATGAATAAATGAATTTTTGTAAATTTCATTGAAATCCTGACTTCTAGGCAATGGGAATATTTCTGTTACTGAAAATCCTGACGTGATACAGCAAAACGGTTATGATTTTTGAAATCAGCGTACCCAAATTAGTCTAAATCACTTTACACATCTCCAGTAAAAAATTTTTGTTGTTCAGTGTAAGCTATAGCACGTATCCTGTTTCCTTATTTTAATGTCCACAACATTGTTTTGTGACCTTTAAAGGTTATGCAAAGGTCAAATTTTTAAAGTTGTTGAACGAAACCGGGTTTTCGACATTTTGCAGCTCATAACCTTTCACCCGAACCACATCATGTTGATCATTTTTATAACTAGGTCAAAAATTATCACATTGTCTCATCCTTGACTTCTGAAACAATCTACATCGTCAAATACCGCTCGTGAACCATTGTCGTCTTCAGACTTGTTTTTCTTATTTTTGAGGTCCTGATATTTGGTCATTTTCTTGATTTTTACATTATTTAAGCCAAAATCGCTGAGTACTGATATCTCAATCAGCAGCACTGTATTTTTCCTTTGTTCCTGAGAACGATGTCTGGTCACAAGGCTTTGTTTTGTATGTTCACGCTTGATGGGATCAGGTCGTACGTGAGCGTAACGTCCTCACTTTCAATGATTGTCCCTGGTTCGTGTTTCCATGAGTTTTCTGGAACTGGCATGTTGAAATTTTGATATGCCAATAAAATCACTTTGCACAAATTGTTGTGCCGTTGTGTGGAAAGTTGTTCTGATAATAGTTTTTTGCATTGCGAAAGCAGGTTACGAGTACTTTGTTTCTGTCGTGCAGAACCAACACTTGTCCGTCTGGCTTAATCCCACCATCTTTTTTAATCCATTGGTGTAATGTCCTTGATCTTGGGCATTTATTATTATTCGTTCTCCATCCCAGTTGAGCTGACCTCTTCTTGGTCGATCCCAACTCGGTCCAATTATTTTTGTATTTTCCTGTGCTTTGGTCGTTCTCCCACTTGGTGTATATTTGTTGATATTTATTTTTTACATCTTTCTCGTCTTCTTTGCAATCCTTGGGGCTGTACTCGTTGCTGTGTCACTTTCCTGTGTGATATCTTCGATTCACACCTGTTTTTGGAAATTCCTTGCAAGGTGAGTTCGGGATACTTTTTCAGGTTTGTTGTGTTCATGTTTGATTACAAATTGAATCTGATAGTCTGTTGAGCATTTCATACTCTGCTAGTCATACCCTCGTCGCTCTGTGCACCTGGTTGAGTTCCATCAGGCCACTCCCTCCCTCTCGTCAAGGCAGGTACGTTCTCAGGATGCACTGGTTTTTGTAGAACATTTTGTGGATGGTCAGTTTTCTTATTTTCATGTCTAACATTGATTTATGATTGGTGCCACTTTATTATTCCGCAGCTGTATTGGAATACTGGTAATGCGAGTTCGTTTATGGCTTTGATTTTGTTTCTTGGGGAGAGGTAGGTTTTCTGGATCAGCTTCCTTCTTCATAGGCATTCTTTAGCGATTGTTTTGCGGATCAATTTTATGTTGTTTTTGTTGGTTTACTACCTTCCATAAATGTGCACTTGGCACACTTATAGAGTCCAAATTCCATATAAATGTCCTCAGAGAACCATTTTACTAATTTTAAACATTTGGTCAATTTTTATCATTTGTTGCAAAGAGCCTTAAATCATCCATAGTTTTTTTGAAAGGACTTTGCAGGTGTCACCTCACCTTTCCTGTTTCTTTGGATGTTCTTCTATTGGTTGTTAGGATGTATCCATGTCTGTTTTTTGATGAGGTTACACAGTGGGTCCAGAGCCAGACAAAACAAGAGGAGGGGAAGACTGTCTCCCTGGAAGATCCCATGGCACATCTTCACATCTGGTATTTCAATATTTCCTTCTGAGTTCTGTCATGTCACTGTGGTATTCCAGAGTTCCATTGCTTTCTCAGTTTGATTATATATATTTGCATGCATTTTATCATCCATGTGGGAAACTGTCAAAAGCTTTCTTATGCTTATGTCTAATATGCATATGACTTTTATATCCAGGCTGTGGACAATTTGGTTCTGCACATTTTGCAATTTAAGTACAGCCTTGTTCAGTAGTAGGTGGTCAATCGTTCAATGACATCCTCTTTGTTCTGTCTCACACTCCTTGTGTTAGGTGATGTGTGCATGCACAGGTGTCTGTGCTGGTTGTTTTTGACATGTACTGATAGAGGACACGCTCAATGTATGAGCCGAGTAATCCTCACTTGTTCAAAGTGCTGTTTGCAGTGTCCGTAATAAATACGATTGGATCTGAACCTAACCTTGTGGCATTGAAGAAAGGTCATGCTGGCAGAGGAAGAGGACTGATAGACCATGCACTTGGGTGAGAGAGAGAGGTTTGTAAAATATGCTTTACAAAGAGAAGGAATAGATCCTGAGGTACTTGACATTTTAATGCTTATAAAAAGCTTTTAAAGGAAAAAGCATGCGTCAATGAAAAGTCGAGATATTGAGAAAAGGGAGACAGGCAAAGGAAGTACAAGAAGGCAGAATGAGTGTTTGAAAAGTTGTGTTTTTAATTTGTTCTGAAGTGAGAATAGGATAACGTTGAAGATGCAGAAAGGACAAAAAGTTTGGGGGTAGAGGAAGATATGGAACGACAACCTCAGAACAGACGATTTTGCTCCCCGCTACAAAACAAATTAGACAACAAGACACGATACAACATGGAAAATTTAAAGAAAACAGCAACATGGGGATGAAACTCCCCCCCCCCCCCAAAAAAAAAAAAATTAACACAGGGGATCCGGTTCAGAAAACTTAGCTTTGAGGTGGAAGGAGCAAATGCAGATTGGACTTGCATGTGGAACAACGTGGTGGATATAAAAGAGCAGACTCGTGGCCCACGTTTATCATGGGGGGGGGGGGGTACACCAAATTTGAAATGTCGTCTGAAAAGCACCATCTGTATGGAACGTTTAAAGAAACCAGTGGAGTGGTGCATAGTTTTTATTCCAAAATTAAACTGGTGGCTCACATCAGTCTGTGACAACGTACAATTGCTCGATCGGGTGCATGTTGCCATACAAGTTCATAAAATCTCCATTGAATATTATTTTTCACCAGTGTCATTAAATATCAGTAACATCTCTTATTGTAATGATCACCGAGAACCTGCACAGGCTCTTGCTGCAAGACCACACATGTTTACGACAAATTACAAATGTCGCAAATCTTTTTCTCCATGCATTTTAGCAGTTCACGTGATATGAAGAAAGTGAAAACACACCTGAAGAGGTTAAAATGCCTAGTTACATAAAAATGCAACAGGCATTGGTTAGATTGATGAAAGTTCCGATATACAATTTCATCAATACAAATGACTTCTCATGCATTCTTCCACAAATAATAATTTGATCATTTGACAATGCCAGAGCAAAGACGTCACCAGGTGCAATCAATGAAAGCGGTCTGGAAGCAAATTGCTTGTTGCCCTTCAGCACCTCCACAATGATGTGATAAAACCAAGCAGGTCATTATAAAAATCATTAGGTTATGCTGCCATTCCACAGCGATTCACTCATCTTCGTTCCTTTTACAAGTGAAAAATGAAAAATCTTCACCAACATTCAGGCAACTTTGAAAATTTTTTGGCCCTTTTATGGAAATTGCAGTCTCCAGCTTCCCATTGGGGTCAGACTTGTCCTCACAGCCTACCTGCTGGCAGACAGGAGGATAATTTGATGGCTCGTGAAGGAAATACTCACCATAACTCTTCACCCAATAACCTTTTAATCGACACAATGTTTGTATGCAATAATATAAACCTGACATGAAACATCATTCATCAATTCTTTTATTGCATCACTGATGCAACCAGAAATTTAAGCCAATATTACAACATGGCTTCAAAACACAATAAAGAGCAGACGAGAACAGAGACCAAGAAACCGTTGATGTTTAAAGATGAGGAATTTCCACTTTACATTCAGGACCTCAAATAGTAATCTATTACGTGTCGGTGGTCGCCTTTGGGGGGAGGGGGTAGGACAGAAAAAAACCAACAGTGATGAATGCAGCTTTCCCCATGGCTCACGCACTCTTACTGAGGAACTCAAGAGCCATGTCACGCTCTTCCACCAATTCCTTGGCACTTTCATCCATCTTTTCACGTGAGAAGGGGTTAATTGACAACCCTTCCACCACTGTCCACGTTTTATCCTGCAGGCACAAGGTAAGTCAGGACAAAGCAATATAAATAAACCAAGCAGATTGCTTTTGCATCAACCAAGTTCCTAAAACAATCATGAGAATGAATGCTGCAGTTAAAGCAATGCATTTGCAAAATATTGGTGTGTACATGCATTTCATAAGCAGTGGTGGGCCAGCAGAAATTCCTTGAAGTTCCATTCACTCTTTAATGGAATTTTTTATTTCCCCTACATTGCAGTGAAAAATTAAATGAGTAACAGGCATCCAGAACCATCCTCGCCAACGTTATGGAATGTGGACTGAGGCCCTTGTGCAAATAGATGAAAGACCACTGAAAGTTCTGGTCAACACAAAGTTAAGGATATTTTAGTCCTAATCTTCTACGTTGTCCATTTTTCCACACTGCTGAGACACCATGTATGAGATTAGAGATTGTGCAAGCCTAATTTTCTTGAGATAAGAAATGCTTTCAAGTAAATAGAGCCCAAGCCTTGCTTCTTCCTGAGAAATAGTTTCCTGGGAATTCCGAGAAAAGCGATTCAAGATTCCTGCCCTTTCCCAGTTTGAGGATGGAAAATTTGGCCTCCAACGATGTCGAGGTTTTTTTTTTTTTGTATACATTGTCGAGGCTCGTGTGAGAGCTAACACACAACACACAGCAAGGGGGGCATGAGATGAGGGGCGGGAGTGGGAAGGACCAAACAGTGGGGAACAGAGACATTAGGAGATCTGTGGAAGGGAGAGGGATGGGGCGAGAAACATGGGGAAGACAAGATGGACATTACAGGGACTTTCAGGAAGGAAAGCAGGGAATTTGAAGGAGGTGGGTTTGGGTGGATTATCGGGGGTAGAAAAGATCGAGGATTTGGATGGTGGACGATAAGAGGTGGTGGTGAACAGCTGTTTTGAAGTCCTGGAGGGAAGAGGGTTCCGGTTTCGATGCCAGGGTTCCGGTTTTGGAGCAGCGAGAGGTCTCCTTCGGGGCTCCCTGCTGACGTTCTCAAAGCTAAGTTTCCGGTTGTTATTTGTCCCGTTTTAACTGTTTAATTTTCTCACCTACATGTTACTGTGTGTTGCTTGTTCGGTTTTGTTTCAAAAATCGTGCTATTTTGTGAGTATTTTTGTCGACGTTCTTCCCTGGTGCTTGAGGCCTACCGGTTCCACTCGGTGTTCGATCATTTTTTTTTGTTTGTTTGTTTTTTCTCCCCATTACCTTCAATTTCTATCCTCCCCACTTTCCAAACATCCCCCATTCTCCCAACTAATCTCTTTCTTATCTCAAAAAATAAAAAAATAAAAAAACATAAAAAAATACCCGACAACAACAACAACACGCTCACCTTCTCCCGATTCTGCTTCTTCTTCTTCTTCCTCTTAACTTCCTCCTCGTCTTCCTCGATTTTTTTTTTACACTTCCATGACCTAATCTGTTGAACTCTCTCATACATTATTTTTAACAACAAAAACGATCTTATAATGCTTCATCTTCCTCTCTCACACATGTGGTACTCTTTACTGTTTCACAATGCACTACTCTTCTGCTATTTTAACAGACTGCTCTCATTTCGACCTCTCCTTCATTCCTTGCCTAAAAAAATCCAACTATTACAGCGCTTCTTCTCTCCATGCTCTGAATTCGCCTTCATTGCATCCATCAAGAATTGTGTTAAATCGCATCTCTGACCTAAAATTTTTAAAAACCACAGTTTGCCATGGATGCTCACTTTCCATCAACCATTCTTTTTTTCCAACTTCAGTGCCAACTCACCCCCCTCACCCCTCACTCTCACTCTCAAAGCAACCATCCCACTCTTCTCCCTCCAATCCTCCCTCTCACCTCTCTCAAAAATTCCCCCCTCACCTTTCTCCCACCTTTCATCCACCTCACTCTTCCTTCTCAAAGTTGCCCCCCCTCTCATCCACCAACCTGCCTCCCTCCACTGCCCTCTCACCTCCATCTCTTCACTCCACCTCCTCAACTGCCTTCTTCCTTGTCTCTTGTCCCCCCTCTCCCCCAGCACCACAGAGCCTTTTCTCCTCCTCATTCGGCCCCATCCCCTCGCTATTCTGCAATACCCCACACTCCTTCAGCAACCCTCCTTACCTGCCCCCCTCGTCCCTTGTCCTACCTATACTTTCATTTGGTGTATTTCCATTTTTGTTCAGAATCATCAATCATGTAGTATTGTCTTGAAAACTTGCTGTCAAGTTGTTAATATTTCACCAAAATTAATTTTGCTGTAAACACTAATATATAACTAATCATGATATTACGTATTTATACACTTGAATTTGAAAATGCCTGCAGTGTATGAACAATACAGGTAACTCTGCATGCATGTAAGTCAGCCTTATTAAGTCGAATAATCGCACAAGTTTAAACAAATTTTGAAACCGTATTATGCAAGACGTGTTATTTACCTTCTGTGAGGCAGATTTGTTCTACATCGAACAGATTTCTGTGGTCCCAAGAGATTCAAGTTAAGCAGAGTTACCTGTACTTATAATTTGTAGCATTTCTTTATCGTTCATCATCTTGCAAATTGATGGAACACTGTTGACAGAAATAAAATAGCAAGTCAAACCTACTGCGATTTTTCATGGACTGTTTCTTCACAAGATTGTACCAGTTGAATACTTAACATAAGCATTTTGACATGAACGTGCTTCATAGATTCATCCAATAATTGCATAGCAGGCCTGTGCAATTAACTATTCTTTGCCCATAAAAAAGGGTCATTTCAATTGTTAAGATATTTTTGAAATCTGATACAATCATTTTGGCATAGTCACTTTTTGGTGTGTTTGAGAGCGTGTTGGGTGGTAACTATGATGATAAATTACATGTAGGTATCGGTGTTTGTTGTTTTTGTTTGTTATGGGTGAGATGATAATGTGGTGAGATGAAAAAAGTAAAGATGGGTGAGGTGGGGAGGGATGGGTAGGGGCAGGTATGGATCAAATTGAGGCCCCAACTTAGGCCTATGGACTCGAGATTTTTATTTGGCTCGACTTCATGTCATAAGCCTACACAGGCCGAGTTTCTCCCAAACTTACTCTGAGTTTCCCGTGTAATGAGTACATGCATTTTAACATTTTATCACTTTCAACCCCATTGATTCTATAATCAAGATCTTTGGCCGAGTAAAACATGAGAATAAATATATATGTCCAGTGATGTATCCCTTCATTCATGCATGCTGCTACGGCGGTAGCGCACGCACCGCGCGTTATCCAGAGTGAAACAAAATGGCGCCTATAGCCGAGTTGTCGCTACTCTCTATATATAGGTACTCTAGTCCTACCCTCCCCTCCCCCTCCACCTCCTGCACCCAAAGCCTCCTCCCCTACCTCTTCATTAAAAGTGTGGACCTCAAATATCCGGGGCCTTCGTCAAACCTTTCAGATCTTTCCATACAGGTTGCCACTGACAAACCAGACATTATCTGCCTAACAGAAACTTTCCTCTCCCAAGACGTGTCTGACTCCCAAGTATCTCTCCCCGGTTACTCCCTCTTACGGTATGACAGACCTGAGCCTCGTCCTGGTGGAGGTGTTGCTCTCTTCATCAAAGACTCTATTCCTCACTCTCCATGCACTGCTCTCACTCCCCCACACCCCCAGGAATACCTCTGGCTTCGGCTTCCCCTCCACTCCCACCTCTTGTTTATATGTGTACTGTACCGTCCACCGAACAGTGATGACTCCATCTACACCTCACTATCCGAAAACATGGACCATCTTCTATCTTCTCATCCAAACTCTCTCTTCCTCTTATGTGGTGACTTCAATTGTCATCATGCCAGTTGGCTCGGTGTGGGTACCTCTCTCACCTGCCATGGCACCTCAGCAAAAGCTTTCTGCGACTCATTGGGACTGACTCAATCGGTCAACTTCCCGACCCGGATCTCAACCAATGGTACTCCATCTCTTCTGGATCTGATTTTGACAAATTTCCCTGACAATATCTGCTGCTCTTCCTTAGCTCCAATTGGTTCTTCTGACCACATCCTTGTCAAAGTGGACATCTCTCTGGCTGTTATCAGAGAACCACCTCACCGCCGTCGAGTCTGGCATTTCACTCAGGCCGACTGGCAGGGTCTCCAAGCAGCCATCAAACTTACAGACTGGTCTCCTATCACTACTTTCTCAAACATCAACTCATCCTGGGAATTCTTTCAAAGAAACTTGCTCTCCCTCATGCACAGATTTATCCCCTCTCATGTTCAGTTGTCTTAGCCTTCCTCCCGCCCTTGGTTTACTGAAGCTTGTGGCGAGGCAGTTGTCCTGAAACAACTTGCCTTTGCCTCATGGAAAGCAAACCCAACTGAGGGCAATCTCAGTTCTTTCCACAAAGCTCGGAACAAGTGTGTTTCTACCCTCAGGAGAGCCAGAAAACAACATCTTTCTCATCTCAAGTCTGAACTCTCAAACCTCTCTCCCTCCTCAAAATCCTGGTGGCATTTAATCAAATCTGTTTCTGGTGTATGTTCCCCCTCCATCCCCTCCCTTACCTCAAATGGCCGCACTGCTGATTCCACACGTGATAAAGCTGAATGTCTAAACTCGGTGTTTGCAGCTAAATCTTGTGTCCTAAACCCATCACTATCTCTACCCACTTTACCCAGTCGCACCCAACTGTCCCTGGACTCTGTGTCCTTTTCTCCTAACAAGGTGGAGAGCTTGCTTTCAAACCTCGAGTCAGATTCTGCAACCGGTCCAGACGTTATCAGCCCACGTGTCCTCAAAGCCTGCTCTTCTGCTCTTGCTCACCCTCTCTCTGTTCTATTCACCCTCTCATTTTCCCAAGGTCATCTGCCATCTGCTTGGAAATCTGCTAACATCACTGCCCTGCATAAAAAAGGTGCAAAAACAGATCCCTGTAACTACAGACCAATCAGCCTTCTCCCAATCATCAGCAAGGTGATGGAATCCATCATTGCTTCAGACATGAAATCCTTCCTCTTCTCCAATGGCTTGATTTCCAATCATCAATTTGGCTTCAGACCAGGTCACTCTACCCTGGATATGCTGCTTCTGCTCTCCCATCAATGGATGGAGGTCCTCAATGCCAGACAGGAAATCTGAGCCGTATCCCTGGACATATCACGTGCTTTTGACACAGTCTGGCACCCTGCCCTACTCACCAAACTCTCTTCCCATGGTATTCAAGGCCATCTCCACTCATGGCTCGCAGACTTCCTCTCCTGTCGCAGTCAACGTGTGGCCCTAAATGGAGTTCTTTCATCCCCTCTTCCTGTGCAGGCTGGAGTTCCTCAAGGTAGCGTTCTGGGCCCTGTTCTTTTTCTGGTTTTCATCAATGATCTCTCGGACTCTCTGGAAAATCCTCTATTTCTCTTTGCCGACGACTCCACCCTCTGCCGTACCACCTGTCATCCCTCAGACCGGCAAGCAGCAGCTTCTTCGCTCACTGCAGATCTGGATAAAATCACAAACTGGTCCAACACGTGGAACATGTCTTTCAATCCAGACAAATCTCACACTCTCACTATGTCTCTTCGAAAGGACCGTTTACAAAACCCCCCATCCACTTTCTCAACAATCCTCTGGAAGAAGTCTTTTCTTTCAAGCTTCTAGGTCTCACTATCTGCCATGACCTTTCCTGGGAAAGTCACATTTCCAACCTCGCCTCAAAAGCCAGTCGCCGACTTGGAATCCTCCGTCGTGCTAAGTCCTTCCTCGGCCCTCTTGAGCTCCTGACCACTTACAAAGCTTTTGTCCGTAGCCTGATGGAGTACTGCTCTCCCCTCTGGGCTGGTGCTCCTGCCTCCCACCTTTCTCGGCTTCACGCTGTCGAAACCAGGGCATTTAAGATCATCGGCATCTCCCGCAATGAAGCTGAGTCTTTGGGCCTCTCACTCAATCACCGCAGGTTGGTCGGTGGTCTTTGTGTCTTCTACCGACTCCTCTCCAGCCTTGCCCCCCCTGCTCTCTCTGCGATTTGTCCCCACCACATTTCCACAGGGCGCTCAAGGTCCGCCAACAACCCCCTTCTGGTAAAACTACCAAAATCACGAATCACTGCTCATCTTCACTCTTTCATTCCTCTTTTTTCCTGCCTTTGGAATAAACTTCCTCACTCTATTCTTTCCCATTCTTCCCTCCAGGCTTTCAAAACAGCTGTTCACCACCACCTCTTATCTTCCCCCATCCAAATCCTCGATCTTTTCTACCCCCAATAATCCACCCAAGCCCACTTCCTTAATTTCTCCTGCTTTCCTACCTGAAAGTCCCTGAAATGTCAATCTTCTCTTCGCCATGTTCCCCGTCCCATGCCCATCCCTCTCCCTTCCACAGTTCACCTAATGTGTCTGTTCCCCACTGTTTTGTCCCTTCTACTCCCGCCCCTCTTGTCTCATGCCTCCTTGCTGTGAGTTGTGTGTTTGCTCCCATACGAGCCTCGACCAAGGTATACAAAAAAAAAAAAAAAAAAAATAAAGAGTGGGATTGAATAGAGTGAGGGAGTTTATTCCAAAGGCAGGAAAAAAAAAAAAGAGGAATGAAAGAGTGAAGGTGAGCAGTGAATCGTGATTTTGGTAGTTTTACCAGAAGGGGGTTGTTGGTGGACCTTGAGCGCCCTGCGGAAATGTGGTGGGGCCAAATCGCAGAGAGCAGAGGGGGCAAGGCTGGAGAGGAGACGGTGGAAGACAGAAAGACCACCGGCCAGCCTGTGGTGAGAGAATGAGAGGCCCAAAGACTCAGCCTCATTGCGGGAGATGCCAATGATCCGAAATGCCTTGGTTTCCACAGCATGAAGCAAAGAAAGGTGAGAGGCAGGAGCACCAGCCCAGAGGGGAGAGCAGTACTTCATCAGGTTGTAAGTGAAGATGTGCTTGCGCTTATGCAGTGTGCTCTATGCACCTCCTTTCCCCAACCACAAGGAAAGACTCATAAATTTGTACTTTATGGCCTTCAAAGCCACCCCACAACCAAGTTGACGAAGAAATGGTGCTCAATGGTAAAACCAAGCTTAAAACAAAGTTGCAAGATGATTGGATGGAAAAAATGGACGGCATTCCAAAAATCTATTTTCTGCAGGCATGGGTTGCAGCGTTTCATGCAGCAGGAACTTTTCTTCTTCTTTTTCCCCCTGCCCTCACTTTTTGTCCCTGCTCCTCCGACGAGTGACATGAAAAATAGGACCACTGTAACAGGAAAAAATAGGACGTGAAGCTTATCTGGGCCCTGGCCTAATGTTGCAACCCAAATTTGGGAACATTCTGACTAGTGGAGCTGGAGAAAGGTTTTTGAAGGAATTTACCAAGTCTGCCATTTTCACCCACAAAGTCACACGACCAGAGCAAGCTTTGCAATCCCTCTTCAGTCAGAAGCAGAACCTTGCTGCCAGATTTCACCCGGATAAGTCGAAATATGACACGGACAGACAGATGATACCTTATCTGGAATTCCAATTCCAGACTAGATGGATGCGCATGAAGAAATGCCAAAAAATTAAAATAGAAATTTTTTTGAAAAAAAAAGTGCAAATTTTTTTTTCTCTAACATTTTGGGGGTCAGGGGTTGGAAATCACTTAAAAACATGTAGAAATGCAAAAAACAAAAATTTTTCAAATAAAATCAAAATTCTTTTTTAAAAAAAGTTGCAAAATTTTCCGTTTTTTTTTTTTCTCCAACATTTTTTTTTTGGGGGTTGGAAATCACTTAAAACATGTAGAAATGCAAAAACAAAAATTCAAATATTTTTTCAAAATGGCCGCCATAGCGGCCATATTGGACTTTGGACCAAGTCCAAAATCTAATGGCATTATCCTTGGACAATACCTAATCCCCCACCAAGTTTCGTCAAAATCCGTCGAGGAGTTTTTCCATAATACTGTTCACAAACAAACAAACAAGCAGTCATAGACTAGTACTTACGAAATTATCAACTTGACCTCTGACCTTGTCTAATAAAAGCTGTCTCGAGAGAAGGTAGCGACGCAAACCAGAAGTTTCTACGATGATTCTGCACCAAATCAACAAAAATAAAAAAATAAAAAACCGAATGTTTTGGATGTTTGACCTCACTGTGACCTTGACCTTTGACCAAAATCTAATCAGCGCGAGCCACCACCCTCCTGAATCACGTGGTGTAATTTGACATTGGTAGCTTCTTCCGTTCGAGTTATCGTGCCGACAAACAAACAAACAAAAACAGAAACAGAAGTCATCAATATACTTACGAAATCTTTAGATTTCGTAAGTAACAAACAGAAAGGGGTGAAACCGTAACCTCCGATCTTCGATGGCGGAGGTCAATAAGCTAAAAATGAGCTCCGACCGACCAACCATCTGCCCATGTACTTTTCCATACAGGAAATTTCAAAAACTATTGAAGATTGAGCTTTCATATTGCAGATATTCCTCGACATAATCACAACCTGAGATCACGGCAACAATCTCGTGTGCACGATAATATTTCAAAATACGGTCAATATTTAGCTTTCACATAACACAGATCTGTTCCTCATAGTCCCAAAAGGTAAGGTACCTGGAGAATCAGTTCATCGCTCATCTTTAATTTGTTTATTTGCAAGCGCTTGAGCAGTTGACACGCAACGTTAAATGTATGAGCATCTACCCATGGAGAACCTTTTAAAACAAAGTTGCACGATTTGATGGAAAAAAAAAGTTTTCTGCAGGAATGGGTTTAGTCTTGTGGCATGGTGTTTCACATAGCAGTAATAAACGGTTTTGAACTCACTTCGCTCACCCTCAGCCGAATTACAATTATTTTTATACTTTTTGCTTTACCATTTCCTCACATTCAAGCCTTTCTTAAACACTCTCAAGATAATCAACACGAACAAACACTTGTTATTGAGCAAAAAAAAAAATCTGCATTTTTATCATGGTGCATGGAGTTTAAAATAGTGAGCAAAAATGGTCAAATAACTCAAATTTATACTTTAGGTCAAAATTCACATTCAATTGTTGTTGAAACGAGCCCCAAGTCTTTTGAAATAGTGTCATGATTTGCAATCGACAGTAAATTTCTCTATTATGCAGCTAATATCAACCGTTCGACCATATTTATTGAGGTTTTACCCTTTGGAATGTCATAAATGTCTGTTCTGGTCGACCTTGGGGTGCAAGTTTATTAGATGGGGAATCCCATCAAGCAAGCAGAGCCGGGCTGCGGCCATGAGCCGCCTCAAGATGAGACCCCACAGGGCCAAAGGAGAGCGAGGTGAGGGCACGTAAAGTCATCAGTGATGTGCACGTCTGTTAAAAGGTGAGGGTGAGAAGAAAGTGAGAGGAGAACCTGGGAGACGCCACACCAAAAGCTGCACTGAACCGGAGATCCTGAAAGCAATGCCATGCCTCACCCCACCGAGCCACAGCTCTCTCCCATCCCCCAACCCCTTCCACAGCAGCCCATTCCTGTCTGGTATGACCCAACATTCCAACACCCAAATTCACCCGACAATCTCTTTGGCCTGTCGATTCCCTGTCTGTCATGTGTGCAAGAAGCCTTAAAGAATAAATCAATAAAGGCATTCCATTTGTTTGTGGGTGCATATTCAGTTAATTGGTTAAGTGGTTTTGTCTCAAGGATTATTGTACATCGCTTCTTGTAAATTCCTTCGCCCAGGCAGTTATTGTTCTTTACCAAAACACACTTGGTCTCAGATAGTGAATTCTGGCTGTGGTGACTGCTTCATATGGTAGTTTTCCAGACCCGTTGAGGGAAATAAATTGATCACGGTGTCCACACCGTGATCTTACAAGCAAGTAAGACTGAATCACATAACGCCAACAGCGCAACACTCGGCTGCCTTGGGGCTTTCAATCTGAACAGTCACATGGACCTCAGACGCAGATCCAGCAAGGAGGTATCGAAGCGGTCAACTGTTTGTCGCTTTGACGAGACACGCCCGATTCAAACTGGGCAACCGGAACAAGCTGAAGACCGGTCCAATACTATAATACACCGTTGAAGAGGTGAAAAGGAGAGGAAACCGAACAGTCACCCTCTATGTTGATGAAGTGCAATTTCAATACATTCATAGAAAGCAAACCTTGATGGTGACAGGGAAGGAGTAGATAAGACCCTCTGGTACACCATAGTTGTTTCCATCAGAAATCACACCCATGGACACCCAATGCCCCTGAGGTGAGAGGCACAGCAATACAATAAAATGTACTCTACAAATTTTTTTTAGAATAAAAAGGACTGTTCAAGGGATTTCTAGAATTGGATTGAAGGTAATGCAAAAGACACTGGTTTTCCACATTTCACAAGGGTGTTGGTGGGGGGGGGGAGGAGGGGAAGGAGTGGCCAGAGTTGGGTGATTAAATGTTCGTATCTGAACCATGCATTTATCAGTCGTCTCAATGTCCTTGCAATTCATGTTGTGCACACAAGCACAGCACAATCACGTTGACAACAGTCACAAGACTAAACATAAAGAAATTACAAATTGCTTCTCTTGCACACCATATGAAGCAATAGTCAAATTAGGCTGTTTGTACCTCAGATGTCCCAATCCACCAGTCCCGTACGTGATCACAGATAGCTTTGGCAGCAGACATTGCACTTGATAGTTTTCGTGCTTTGATGACCGCTGCACCCCGCTGCTGTACCACCTACAATGCAGAAAACAATTAGCCTCTGCTTGAGACAGGAAAAGAATTTGTGAAAGTAAACCACTCTTTTACATCAACAATGTCACAAGTCAACATGGGAGCTTCACATATATCAAAATTAAAATAAATATCGAAAACACCAGTTGACTTGTAAAAATATTAAATTGATCAAAAACATTGACAATAGGCACAAATTCCAGTAAATCATACCTCCTCACCCGACAGCTCCAAATGAAATACCTCAATATGAAGCGAGCCATCACAAGAGACCAGGCCCTGGAAGATTCTCAACACTACCATATCTTCCAGGACCCAAATTCGGCTGATTGCATTAGATAACTGCTCGCCTCCAAGGTAAGATATCAAGCAGATATTCTCCAACCCTGCCTCACACTTCATTAGCACAACGCCACTGATTAATGCATAAATGGTATTGAATATTGATGTCCAGAATTGATGGATGATATATTGTTACGAATTTGGAAGCTTACTGCACACAACAGCCAGATCCCAAAGATCAGTTATATCGGTAAGTATGTGTTTGTAGTCAGGGTCCCATCCCTTTGTTTAATGGGTGATGAAATGTTCGTGCGCTGCAGTGTTATTTTGATAGTCAGGGTTTTCTTTTACATTTTCAACGACAACAAAACCTTCGCCTCGCTCCATCCTGACAACGCTCACGGTGGGCGGAGTTCAATGAAGGACTTGGCGTCTCTCTCGACCAATCAGAGATGCGAGCGAGTTTGCCATCGTTCGGCCAATATTACTCATCTTCCAATTTGAGGGGCAGTCCGCCGTGACACCCCCCCCCGGTCCAATCAGCGGACTTGGCACCCCTTTTGGCCAATCACAGGGGCAACGAGCGGATCGTGCGCCAAAACCGTTCAGTAAGGGAGTTAGGAGAGGGAGAGGGAGGCGGGTTACGAGAGTGAGTTCCCTCCCCCCTGGACGGGGAGTGAATAATTGATCAACACGATCTGACTGGGGGCAGTTGGGGTTTGCCTGCCGGCGCTCGCTGCCTTGTCCGCCCTCGCGCTGGTTGGCGTCCGTCCTTCACCCTCCGTCCGCTTGGAGTGGCATCGTTGTTGTGGGTTCGAGTCCTGCCGAGCCAGAACGTCAAAGACCGCACAAGGCGGACAGGTCCAAGCTGGCTCTGGTCTCCAGCTCACCTTTCGAGCTGGAAGCCTTCAATAAAGACCCGACAGGGTCCATTTCTGGGTATGTGTGTGTGCGCGCGTCTGTGTCTGTGTCTGTGGCCCCATCTGATAAGTAGAAACTGTTTAGTGCCTGTGTTCCTTGTACATTATTTGCCTTGCTATATTCAGATAACTCTGCCCTTAAGTGCTCCCCTCATTCCCCAATTATTGTTTTAAATAAATTCCCCTTTTGTTGAATGTACCAGCTAGTCCTTGTCCTTTCTATCCTTGGTTTGCCGCGCTGCGAACGGGAATTAGGAGGCCTCATTGTTGCCAGAGTCATGCAATCGGCCAGGCAGGATTCTGGTACTCTCCACTCGGGGTACGCCTCAGTAACGGCCCGGATCGCGCAGATCCTGCCGAGGGTGAATTTCCCCAGTAGTTTGTACGACGTAGGTATATTGAAATTGACCCTATCCCACGTGGTCGACCTATTGGCGATCTTCGGTCCAATAAGGGACCCGTGACCTTTGATTTATCTGAAAGGTACGACCGAAATTCCGGGTGTTCGGTGGAGCTGACTCTCCGTTGGAGACTCTCGACAACAATATCACCCACTGCTACAGATTGGGACACTATTTTCCAAGATGACCACTGGAGTCAAAGGACTTCAACACAATGGCCTCAAAATATGAAGACGCAAGGGTGCATGACCTGTTGCTTTCCAAACAAAGGAAAGTTGACTCGCTAACATTATTTGAAAGATATTTTGGAAATGCACAACTGACGATACTCCATTCTTGGTGTTGCCACAGCCTTACCTTATCGAAAGCATTTTCAAGACAATTCCCTCTTTCATTCAAGTCCAAGCTCTGTGCATCTCACTCCATTCCCATTCCACAGCCCGATGGGATAATAAGGTCACCTAATCCCAACCCTTAATCGATTAATTATCACCCTATGCAAAGTAAACTACATTATTAGAGCTGGCATCACAAACCACAACACTGATGCAGCATAAATTTAAATAAAGTGGAACAGTTCCTGGAACAGGATGCCAATGTGACCTTTTACTTTACCCTCAAGAACGAAATGTACAACACTCGTTTGCTCAATCATGAGACATGAACTTCAACAAAACATCTTCTCCAAACAATCAAAACAAGGATTGCTGAATAAAATACACGAAGAGTACTGCATACAGCTATTACTAAGCTTGCATGGATATTGCAGTGGGCAGGTTGAGTGTGACAAGGACGAATCGATTTGGTTGACGTCCAGATGCAAATCTGGCCCATCAGTGGGATACAAAGCATACCTACCAAGAGATCTCGAGTGCTGTTCCAGTTAGAAACGTTTTCTTCAGCAGAAATGATGTGGCTAAATAATACTTTTTGACAAGTGTGACTACACTTCAGGCCAGCCCTAAATGTAATAATGTTAGTAAGTCAGGTATAAGCACTTGCCATCGAGCTAAGTTTGGTTTATGATCGCCTCGAAGATAAACTGTCACCCTGGTGTTTCACATACAGGGCTATGCATCAGCGTGTGCACGATCTGAAGGACGATGTCGGAAGAGCATTCCACCAGCATTGGTCATCGGTGGATGTTAAAGATGCTATAGTGCCTTTTCGGAGTATGCGAGTGATCACTAGAGCCCTGAACAAATTACAAATTTCTGCACCAACTCCTGGTAAGGGCAACAGCAAACCACAAAGCACAACCTTTGTCAAGACACTGCTTCAACAACACCACTGCTCAGCAAATACTTTGGGATGATCATGATGAATCTTAGCTTGACTGCAATTAAAATCAACATCACAGAACATTACCTTAACAAATCCACCTTTCAACCACTCGTCATCCTTCACAGCTTCGTACACAGTCACATTGCCATCACTGTTGCAAACGCCAGCATGTGTAGCATCAGGATACTGGGTAGATGAGTGGTTTCCCCAAATTGTCACATTCTTCACTGCTTTGCAGGACAACCCAAGCCGTACAGCAATCTGCCAGTGGGAAACAAACATCAAATGTCACAGGATTGACTATTTATCTAAAAAAATTCTTGTACACAAAAAAAAAATAATGCTTTAATTGAACAGTAATCAATTTGTTATAACATTTTAAAAGTTAAAACCTGTTGGTCACTGCCGGCTTATCACGACGCAATGAGCGCAAGCGTTTTTTTTGTTTTTTTTTACCAACAATAGTCCGAAAAAGTGGAAGAATGAATCGCTGGTCATGGCAGCCATTTAATCTCAAGTTTCAGGAAATGCAATGGCTTGCAAAGTCGTGGACTTGAGCAGGGATTTGCCTGGAATGTTTTCCTTTTTGCCTCAAGAATTTAATTTTTATGTCTCCGGTGACATGTTTTCCTGTTGTCCATCCATACAAATTGTTTTCTTTGCAACTGCTGATCCAATCGACAAGAAATTGACCATAGGTGACTAATCATACAGAATTTTTTTAATAATAATGTCATAGGCCACGTGGGGTGGCAGCTATGTGGGAAAAAACCGCAGGGGAAGGGAAAATTAAAAATAAATAAACAAGCAGTCATAGACTGGTACTTACGAAATCGTCAACTTGACCTCTGACCTTGTCTAATAAAAGCTGTCTCGAGAGAAGCTAGCAACGCAAACCAGAAGTTTCTACGATGATTCTGTACCAAACCATCAAAAATCGAATGTTTGACCTCACTGTGACCTTCACCTTTGACCAAAATCTAATCAGCACTAGCCATCACCCTCCTGAATCACGTGGTGTAATTTGACATTGGTTGCTTCTTCCGTTCGAGTTATCGTGCCTACATACAAACACACAAACAGATGACTGAAGTCAGATTTCACGAGTAATAAAAATTAAAATTAAAAAAAAAACTGCACCTTCATCTCCAAAACCACACCATGGAAACAAAAAATAAAAAATAAAACAAAAATGTTTTAAAAATTAGAACTTGGCATCTCGCAACGACTTTGCATAGGGAATAAGTGTGATTTGACTGCAGAATAAGTGAAGTGGTATCCCGGTCAAAATGGGACATAATGTGCCGATAAGACATCAGTACGAGCCACCACACCAGTTGGAGGACTCCAAAATTGGCTGCTATTAGGCCCCACATCCAGCCTTTCTTTTTTGTCGTTGTAGTGACTGGGCTGCAAGCATAATTGCTTGCATACTGCCATCTACTGAGGTTACTTTTGCACTTCACATTGGGTCAATTTGATGGCATTTATGGTTAATTATGATGGGGTGTTTTCACATTGTGTATGATTGGCCACATGTCAGGGGCCACACTTGAGGCCACCAGTGGCTTGCAGACCACGCAATGAACAGGAGGTTAAACGGTTTCAAAGAAATCATCATGAAATATTATTTCTTTAAAAGCAACGTGGCTGCCACATTTGACTGATGAGGTCATTGTTATATAAAATATTTGCAGCAACAGCAGTGGTTCATCACGACAAAATCTCGCATCGAAAGGCAAAGCAGTTTCAGAGAAATAATATATAAATCTAAAAAGTTTGATTGACTCAGCATGGGGAATATTAGTTTAAAATTTCAACTTCGATCACATTGTCTCACAGCTATGTTGGACAAAAAGCCTTATTCGATCAACTGTAACTCACTGTCTCTCTGAAATGACAGTCTCTTCCCCCATCCAAAACCACAATCTTTTCTACTCCCGTTAATCCACCCCAAACCCACCTCCTTCAAATTCCCCACCATGTAAGGTCCTGAAAGTCCCTGTGGTGTCCATCTTGTATACCCCATATTCCCATCCCTCTCCCTTCCACAGATTTAGTCTGTTCCCCACCGCTTTGTCTTTCCTCTCCTGCCCCCCTCCCTTGGTTATGCGTTGTGTGCAAGCTCTCATTCGAGCCTCGACAGTGTATACAAAAAAAATAAATAACACAAAACTCCAATGGTATGATCGGCGACCCATTCTGAATTTGATTTCATAAAAGAGGACGTCTTGGGTCAGGTGTCCGACTGAAGTGGGGTTTTGAAGCAGCACATTTATTTTTTCTTTGACAGAAATTGACATTTCTGCCACAGATGCGACGACTTATGGAGAATGTTTTTGTGACACCGATGACATCATAGGTCACATGGTGTGGCAGGCATTTGGGGGGGGGGAGGAAGAAAGGAAAACTTTGGACCTCTATCTCTGAAACCGCTCCATGGAAGAAATTGAAACTTGGCACACATGAAGTACTCCCCATGGGAAATGAGCAATTTTTTTTTTTTATGTCATATGTAGCTTCATTATAAAGTCATAATTGCACATGTCAAACACTTTATCCGATTAGGATGAAAAATTTTGAGGGTCATCGAGCTAAATTGTAATTTGCAAGAATTTTTTTTTTTTTTTGTTATGACCATCGTTCAGCAGCCAGATGGTTTTTAACATAAAACCTTCAAAAATATTCTTCTCTGTAACAGCTGAACAGATAGAGGTGAAACTTTACACGTATGATCGCCTACCCATGAGGAACAAAAGGTGGTGACGTTGCACCTACGATGTCATACGGCACATGGTTTGGCAGCTATGATTTTTTTGAAGAACAAACATTTTGAATTCTTCTTCTCCAGATCAAAGGGAAACTTCACTTTCATGTTTTCAAAGCTTTGGAGATACCAGGGTGTTCACAAATAGTGAATACATCACATGGTCTGGCAGCCATGTTAGATAAAACAAAATGTAAAATAAAATAAATAAATTTTAAAAAAATTTCTCTTGAACCCCTTCATCACAAGCGGTCAAACACCAGTTATGATTGACTGGACATGTGGAATACATGTTTAAAATTCAACCTCATTGGACGCATAGTCTGGCCACCAGAATTATTTAATATTTTAAATCTGGGTTCAGGGATTCAAATCAAAGTTAATACAAGTATGTATAACAATGTAATGTGGGCAGATGTAGAGCTGGCGATGTTGTGATGAAGATTTTCGTTCTCGCTTTGTATTTCCTGGGTTTTGCCAAACCAATGCATTTTAGTTACAACTGAAAATAAGATACTTAAAACAATGAAGTGCACAACGAAGAAAAATAAAAAATGCCGGTATCTCGTTTTTCTGGAGAGCATCAACTGGTTTGTTTCAAGACTGCTGCTTCACTACAAATTTAGTTATCGCCGATACCATCAATTGGGATTTTCTGGGTTCATTCGTTCCATTTCCTCTCAAGTTGGAGACCCATGTATTCGATCCCAACAATCCTTTAAAAGTTTTGGAAGCTGTGCAGAAATAGTTTGGAATTGGTTGCTTTTGTGGCCCTTCACATCACGGCTATTTTTACAATGGATGAAAAAAATTAAAAATAATTCTTCATGAAGATATGTTAACTGCCACAGGAAGCAAGGAGAAGCTGACATTTCTGGCATTCACCTTTTGTCATAGAAAGAGATGGTTGTTGGGTGGATCGTCAATGGATCATTGGATCTGGATTGAGAATGACTCTGTAGAGCGCATACCTTCACCAAGTTGCAGTTTGTTTTGTATTCCACTGACAGGCCGGATATGAAACAAAATCTAATTGGCTTGTTCTGGTCACCGAACCAACTGGTCTATTTTTGAAATATTATGCTACATATTGTTTTCGCCCACCCCATCTCTCAAAAGTGAAGAATCACTTATTTTATTCTTGTGTTCAGATATTCACCAAAATCGAATCAATTTGTCCTTGTCACACACCCAAACTGTCCACCAAATTTTGTCCAAATCCATCTACAACTTAAGATATCCTACTCACAGAGGGACAGACAGGGGTGAAAGCACAACATCCATCCAGCTTCCTTTCTTAGTGGAGGTAGTAACAATCATAACTAGAGGGGGAGCACTCGGTAGAGTGCAAAACCTCCGCCACCAATACTGCTGGGTCACTCAAGTGAACCTGATATCCTATTCAATCAATTTGACGTAAACAGTGCTCAGAGTTATAGTTTGCAACTTTCCCTTTTACATCCTCAATTCATGAGTCATAACTAGATTCCTTGAGACAAATTGATTTTACGTGGGTATATCCACCTGAAGTTCCAAAATCAGCCGCAATTATAATTTTGGCATGTTTTTTTTGTTGGAAATCACTTATAACATGTAGAAATGCAAAAACAAAAATTCAAATATTTTTTTCAAAATGGCCACCATAGCGGCCATATTGGACTTTGGACAGAGTCCAAAATCTAATGGCATGATCCTTGGACCATACCTAATCCCCCACCAAGTTTCGTCGAAATCAGTCAAGGAGTTTTTCCGCAATACTGTTCACAAACAAACAAACAGGGGTAAAAACAGTAACCTCCGTCCATCTTTGATAGCGGAGGTTAATAAAAATTAAAATCCCAGAAGGAATACTTGCAGCAGCCATACTAGTTTGGAAATCAAAATATATATTTAAAACTAGTAAATACCCACTGGAAATGACTGAAGAAAGAAGCTGAGCTGTGCAACAAAGTAATTATTTGAGAGCTTCAGGTATGCTTTATTGGACAAAAATAAATAAATAAATAAATAAATAAATGAAAAACACAGAAGTGCACTCTTCAACGTCGCCAGATATGCCTTCGCCCACATCATTACACACACTTGAACCAAGTTTGATTTAAATCCCTGAACCCAGATACAAAATATTGTTACGAATTTGGGAATTCGATTGCACACAACATACAGGTTCCTTCAGTCAGCAATGTCGACAAGTGCTTGTTCCCGAGATAGCTCACCTTCCATTGTTTAAGTGTTCAGAAAACGATTAGATGCACTGCAGATCGATTTAATAGTTAGGGAACGAACAATGGAGACATCCCTCCCCCTCTTCTGCGAAGAGGAAGAATATTGCCGTCCCATGACTCAACAACTCCCTCCCACCCGTGGTTGAGCGAGGGGGGGGTGGAGCACGAGGGCACGAGTCACGCCGGGATAAGGATAAGGACGAGATCCTTTCTTTGTTCTGGGCAGTAAGCTTTTTGCCTCGGCAGAGTGGTCGTTGAGCAAACCTTCGGGTCCTGTTTGGCTTGGGTTAGGGTCGAGGCCTGCGCAAGCTTTTTTGCTTCGGCTGGCTCAGTGAGCTTTGGCTGAGGCCTGGTTCGGGAGGAGGCTGTTTGGAGGCTCTTTGCTTTGACGGTTCCGTGAGCTTCGGCTTCTGCTTGGCTCGGGAGAGCTTTTTGCTTCAAGCTGCCCTGTTTGGAAGGAAGTTAAGCCGGTCACTCGGCTCGAGCTGCGAGTGGTGGCTTCTTCTTCTTGGTTCATGGAGCTCTTTGTTCTCAATTTTGGTTCCCGGCTTGGTGCGACTCATCGACCTCTTCGTGGAGGTGGTTCCTCGGGGAAGCGACGCATCGACGGGAAGGATCGGTGTCTCGACTCACCAGCACGTGTTGAGAAGCGCAGGAGGATTCGTTGGAGCTCGGGAGGGATCGCGGCTCGGCGATTGGATCCAGCTCGCTCTCGCTGGAGCCTGGGTCCGAACAACTTGAAGACCACACGAGGTGGAGAGGTTCGAGATAGGTTCTGAGTTTCAGCTCACCTGTCCTCAGAGCTGGAGCTGGTTATTAAAGGCCTCTGCCACCATTTCTTGGGTGTGTGTGTGCGTACGTGTGTCCGTGGGCCCATCTAATAAGTAGGAACTGCTGTTAAGTGCAAGTGACTGTACATAATAAGTAGACGGTTGTAGTTCTTTTGTTGCTTGTATATGTGCATACCTGTTTTGCCTTGTTTAATTGCATACATGCTTTATTATAATAAATATCCTTGTGTGAATGTAAACCTGTTCATTGCGTCCATTCCCTCATTGAACTGCCCCATCTTGCACTCAGAATATAGTTGGTTTTTAAATAGCCGGTAAAGTGACCGGGTCCGGCGAAAATACCCGCTCGGTTATCCCAGAACGTAACGGACCGCTTAAGCGGTTCGTGTCCAAGCAGGGCTTCGCTGAGGTACGGTCCCTCGGTAGGTTAACCGCGCGGGTACTTGGGTATATCGATATTTGGCGATTGACCCTATTTCGCCCGGGTAGAATACGGACTGGGCCGTGGTGGGATTAGAAAACCCATCTGTGACTGGTTTCTGGCGTTGTTCCAGAAAGTCACGACTGGATTGTCTGTTTGGTGGGCGAAGCGACCGCTATTGGTTAGACACGGTCGTTTGTGTGCTGTATCACGTGATTGGGTTTTCGTATATCATGACTCGCCCGCTAGGGGTGGCAGTGATGTACATTCGGACGCGCAATAAAGAGAAGTTACTGCTACGCTCTCGCCCTCCATGTTCCGCTGCACCGCGGACACCACAGTTTGCACGCCGACAGGCGGGAATTCTACAACACTGGTGTCAGGACGTGGGGTACAGATCCTCCTGCCTCCAACTAAATTAACGGGAATCGAATCAGGGGTGTGTAAAGCGACCCTCAATTCCCACCAAAATAAGAGCTTTAAATTATTTCTGAGAAACAAGATGGCGGTTCAAAGTGAACGGGTGCAGGGTGTATTAAGAATGTTTGAATGTAGGATCCATGGCCCCGGACGGTTCTTATTATTATCACCCCACCACTAATGGTAATCAGTGGGGCCGCTCACCCAATACTGAGCACGAACTTTGCCGGCAAAATAGCAGCGCTGCCGCATCTCAGCGCAGCACGGAGCGGGCTGCTATAATTAGCACAGGGAACGGCACGATACGAGGCAGGGCTCCCAACCAACGATTGAAACCACATGATCATGGCAGGCGAGGCTGACGGACATTGGCGGGCTTTGGGCACAAAACAGAGAAATATCTGGGAAAAACTAAAAGAAAACGGTGAGAGAACGAATGAAAGGAGATAAGAGAGCAAGCATGCAAAAGAAGTGCGGAGAGCGAACTGAAGAAAAGAAAAGAGGAGCAAATTAGTAACTTCCAGGATAGAAAGAAATTAGAAGAAGAATGGAAAACGAAGCTGGAAAAGGAAAAACGGAAACACGATGTGGAATTGAAACTACTGAAGGAAGAGGTAAGAATAGGCAATCGGAAAAGTGAAAGCCTGGAACAGGAGGTAAAAAGAGGAAAGAATTGGTTCAAAATTAGCAAGGAATTCGGTGAGGGAATGGATGAAATGAGGAAGAAAGAATGTGAAAGGTGTGGAGATGAGGACGGAATTAGAAAAGAAAGCTTCTGAGTTACTGAAACACCAAAACAGAGAGAGAGAATTACAAAACGAACTGAGGGTGTCAAGAGGAAAGAACAAGAACAGAGAATGAAACGCTAAGGAAGCACACTGTGCAGATCGAACAGTAAGAAGCCAAAGCAAGGTTGCAGTGTGAGGAGGTGAGAGAGGAATAAGAAAGAAAAGCTTCAGAACTACAGCAACACCAAAGCAGAGAGAGGGAATTACAAAACGAGCTGAGGATGTTGAGGGAAGAAAGAACGACAGCAGAGAATGAAGTTAAGGAACCACACTGTGCAGATCGAACAGCTGGAAGCCAAGGCCAGATTAAAGAAGGAGATGCAAGAAAGAAGAATGAAAGAAGAACGAATAAGACAGGAGAAGGAAATAACGAGATTGCAAAATGAGGAACAAGAGAGACAGTGGAATAAAAAACAAAAAGTATGAATTTGAGGTTGACCAATTGAAAGAAAAAGCAAGGTTGGAGTACGAGGAGATCGTGACAGAACAAGGAATGAAACAGGAAAGGGAGATTAACCAATTGAGGGAAACCATGAGATTGGAGAAGGAGGAACAAGAGAGACAGTGTAATAAGAAACAGACAGAAGAACGAATGAAACAGGAAAGGGAGATCAACAAAATGAAAAACGATGAGATTGGAGAATGAAGAACATGAGACGGTGGGGTAGAAAACAAAAACAATACGAGTTCGAAATTAACCAACTCAAGGAAACAGCAAAATTGAGTCCACGGAGATGGAAAAGCTCTGGAAAGAAAATGAACAACGAAAGAGGCTCAGAGAAGAACGACTCAAATGGGAAGGAAAATGGAGTGAGGAAGAAAAGGAAATAATAAAGGAGGTAGTGGTGACGAGAGAGACACGGGAGATAGAGGAGAGAGGGGGTGAAGTGGACGACACAAAGGATGAACACACACACATGGAGGTAGTGAGGGACAATGGGGTTGAGCTTGAGGAATGTGTTGGGACCCAATGCAAGCAGCAGGATGGCCTCCTTCAGGAATGAGAGGAGGGACTGTGCCCCCTTGAGGCGGATCGCGACCAGGTGAGTCCGGTCGAGCTTTGCGAGTTCGAGGGGGCGAGTGCTGTGAATGGGTGCACACGGACCTTGGAGGGGGGGTATGGAGATCCCGGGAGCACTTGAGGTAGCGCAAGTCACCAGCATGCTCGTCCCGGTGTGTGTGGTTAAGAGTGTGGCGAAATGCGTGCTGGAAAGCACGCATTGTGTGAGTAGTATGGTGTGTGTGAGTGAAAGGCGATGTGTGAGAGAGACCGTGTGTGTGAGTTGGCGGTATGAGAGGGAGATGGCGGTTCGCATGCAGGAGACCGCAACCCAGAGATGCCAACTTTTGGAAATCAGAATTAGGGAGGATTTTCAACCGACACCAAATTATGTGCGCGAAGCGCACATCTCGAGCGCGGAGCGCTTGACCCTTGCGCCGGGGTCCATGGCCCGCCTTAGGGCCCTGGAAGCTCTGGGGTTCTAGACGCTCTCTAGTGCCCTCTGAGCCCTATTTTGGAGCATTTAACATGTTAAGAATTCCCACTTTTTGAACAAAAAAAGGGGAAAATTGTGCACTTTTTAATGTTACATGTATGTTAATATTAGTAAGTTAAGGGACAATGAAAGATTAACAAAAAGCACAAAAGCAGCAATATTTTTCTTACCTTACTGGCTGGTACTACTGCTGCTTGCTTTTTCCATGGCAGCTTTGCTGAGTGACAGCTGTGTGGCTCTTTTAGCCCTTCTGATTATGTCTTTGCTGTATTCTCTCTGGTAGCAAGGGGTGCTACGAGGTAGTTTTTCAATTAAGAGAGCTTCCAGGGTTTTGACACTCAAATTGGGACGAAATTCAGTATGATTCTTCCGTACAAGACTGAGTGTCCGCTCACATGATGCGTTCGAATGAGGAATGACCAAGATTCCCTTCATCACTTTGCTCAAATTGGGATACTTCTTGGCACCAGTGCAGGGATCTGTGAGCTGTGAAATCCGATGCAACTGCTCATCCACTCTCACTGTCTCAGTAGCAATTGTAGCTATGGAGGCGTCTGCCTGGTAGTGAGCGAATTCACTCTCAAGACTGTCTATGTCACTATCACCGCCACTGAACAGACAGGGGAATTTCTTGATGAAAAACTCCACACAGTCAAACCCCACTTCTTGGTGTAGCTTAACATCCAGCACCTGAGCATGCTTGGCTAATTCATCATCTAGCGGCCAGGTTTTGAAGATGTAATTGCAGGCTTTCACATAATATGAGCGAACTGCACTGAAGAAACCTTGGATGTCTGACTCACTCAGAGTGAAGGTGGATTTCTTGAGACTCCTTTGTTCCCTTATATACAGTTTGGCATCGTTCCCAATCATGAGGTCCTCATCATTCTTCTGATGATTTCTGTCAGAGAAGGGTACATTTACCAGAGCAACCGATGACACCGATGGTTTCAAAAACCGTACGAAGATATCTTTCAGAAGACCATTCAATTCAGAAGACCAGAAGACCAAGATCAGGAGATGAATACAGGGTTCGTCTCTTTGGAGCAGAAGATTCCCCTTCTCAAAAAGCTTGTTAGCATATCGAAGGAAGAAACAATAGAGTTTTGTTTGTGGAGACAAGAACATCCTGTTGACACGTTTTTCTCTAGATTCCTGCACAGTGTTTGAGGAAGATGCGCTTTAGTTGTAGAACTCGTAGTACACTTAGCCGCAGGGCGATCACACTTGCGTTTACTGCCAGCAGAAGAGGTCAGACTCGTAGTACCAGATCCAATTTTACGTTTGAGGAGAGAGCTTGAGGTAGGTGCAGCCAAGGAAAAAGACCTCCGATTCGAAGGTTTTGCTGAGCTTCTATCAAGTGATTTGGCAAAAGCAGAACTTAACTTGGGTCCTTCTTTGCCTGTAGATGGGACTATCACAGTCTTTCTCGACTCTGAAGGGATCTGCTTTGTAGATGAACGTGATGAAGGGCCGGTGATGCTACCTGCTCTCAGCATTGGTTTTGGTGCTGTCCCTGCTGTCTTCTTCGCAGCAGATACTGCAGTGGTAGTGGTGAATGCTGCTCCACCAGTGCTTGATCCTGCAGTGCCAGTACTGGCAGTAGATACAGTGCCGTCCTTCTTGCTCGTTGTTAGAGTCTTGGCTACAGTTGGTTGCATTTTTCTTCGGACTTCTTCTTTGAAGAAGAGGCGAAGTGGCTCCCACTGTTCAATCAGCCTGTCTAGGCACTGACCAAGGGACAGCCACCTTGTTGCGACATGCTTCAGAATCTTGTGTGTCGGGGCATCACAGAGTTCTTGCAGTGCTTTCACTCCTTTGACGCGTTTACTACTTTTGTCCAAGTAGTAGTAAATATCGATGAGAAAGTCATCTAATTCAATGGGTAAGGCCTGAGCCGCCTTCTTGGCCGTATTGTGCATCATATGGCAAGGGCATCCCATGATGTAGCACTCTGGATTTTGTTTGTGGATATAAGCAGCGACTCCTTTGTGCTTGCCCACCATGACAGAGGCATTATCAGCACAAAAGGAAACACAATTTCCCCACGGAATTTTCCTGTCACTGAACTCATGATCAAGCAGTTTGAAAATGTTTTCTCCAGTGGAATCTTGTTTGCACGCAGGCAAACTTAGCAAACCTTGCTTCACAATCCCAGCACTGTTGTCATAGTACGAAATCAGGACAGGATATAGCTGGGCCTCACCACTGTCATTGCTACCGTCTGTAGCTAGGCTAAATGGAGCTAGTCTAGCAATATCGGCAATAGATGAAGCAGTAACATTTGACAACTCACCAATTACACTGGTCAACAACAAATTTGTTGTCTGCATTTTTTAAGCTGATTTAGGACGAATCTGATACGCTGAATCCAAAACTCACATTAGTTTTGTTCAATCAGGTCAAGTTTTTGAGATATGGCCACATGTCGTTTTTTACATTTTTGTTCACATGTACACATGTGTGGAGCATTTTAGAAGAAGTTGGTGGGCGTAAAATGTCATGTCAAATAATTGTTTTGATTGGAAATAATTATTTTAATGACAAGAAGTATTCAGGTACGATAGTTCTCGGTGATTATGTCGAAAAGGGATCAGTTTGAAGTCATAAAACCTCAAAATCTTCCAAAAATTGGTGAGGCAAAGCATAAAGTTCGTGGATCAAAACTAAAGTTAATGGGGCAGATTTTGTAATAATGTGATACAAAAAAGTTGTATTTCTTGAAATAACGAACTCTGAAGAATGTACAATACCTACATGCGCCAATTTATGACATGCGCTTCTGCTCAAGCTTGGAGTGCCACAGTACGAACCCAAAGATTGGAGACTGTTCATTGACAGCAGCAAGCGATCACTGAAATGTGTTCTGCTACACAACGGCAACCAGTTTGCCTCTGTACCCATTGCTCACTCGACTACACTGAAGGAGAAGTATGAAGCGGTGAAGTACGTGCTGGAGAAAATTGGTTATGATCAGCATAAGTGGTTTATTTGTGTTGACCTGAAGATGGTGAACTTTTTGTTGGGACAACAGTCTGGCTTCACCAAGTACCCATGTTTTCTGTGCATGTGGGATCGTAGGGACCGTGCTCAGCATTACACGAAGAAGGACTGGCCTGTGCGGGAGGAATTGGTGCCATGCAAAGAAAGAAACGTCATCAACGACCCTCTGGTGGACAGAGACAGAATACTCTTCCCACCGCTGCACATCAAGCTCGGCTTAATCAAGCAGTTCACCAAGGCTCTGGACAAAGATGGTGACTGCTTCACTTACTTGTGCCAGGCTTTTCCAGGATTGACCATGGAGAAGTTGAAAGCTGGCATCTTTGATGGTTCTCAGATCCGTCAGCTCATCAGAGATCCAGAGTTCAAAAACTCAATGAACGAAGTGGAACTGGAAGCGTGGAATACATTTGTTTTGGTAGTGAAGAACGTTCTTGGCAACAATAAGGCCAGAAACTACGCAGAACTTGTCAACAACATGCTGACTGCTTTCAGAAACCTGGACTGCAACATGAGCATCAAGATGCACTACCTATTTTCACATATGAACCGGTTTCCTGAGAACCTGGGTTCAATGAGTGACGAGCAGGGGGAGAGATTCCATCAGGACATGAAGGAGATGGAGACCAGGTATCAGGGTCGCTGGGACGCAGTCATGATGGCTGACTACTGTTGGAATCTGAAGAGAGACCTCCCTGCCGCTGAACATTCCAGGAGTTCGAAGAAACGGAAGTTCAAGCCCTGAAGTTTGAACAGTGGTGACGCAACATGCAATTTACTTGTACTTACCTTTATCAATGCCCACCATTCAGATGACAGTAATCGATGTTTCTATCATGTAATCAATAAATGTTGTTGGCAAAACATTTTTTTTTCTTAAAAACATGTTTAGGATGATATGTGTTGACAAAAATCAGCTGATAATGCCACAAAAATGTAATTGATTTTGTCACAAGATCTGATTTTTTTCAAATCAACTTAGCACAAAAACCTGACGGAGAGAAACGGATGCCATTTCCTGATTCAGCAGTGCCAGAATACCCTAATTCACTTGTAGAAATCTAGACAACATTCAGAAAGTAAAAAATTGTTGACCAGTGTTCTTTTTTTCTTCTTTGTTCTTGTTCTTTTTTTTTTGTTCTTTTTTTTTTTTTTTTTTTCTTGCTTTTTGTTCTTGTTTTTTTTTTTTTTTTTTTTGTTCTTGCACATCTTGCACATCTTGCAAGTTTTTGTTCTTGCACATCCATACTTTGAAGCAACTTTTGAATCTGGAAACATCTTTTGAAATAGAGGTCCAGCATGATCTGAGACTGATATGGGCAAGTTATGTTCCACAATAAATCCACTAAAGAGAAGTTCCGCTCGGGTAACATCCTCTTCCTCGCTTGTCCCTTGTTTGGTGAAATAATTCAGAAGTGTACCGGTACTCGTGCTCGAAGATCTCTCCTTTGCAATGTCTGTGTGCCGTTTGCTTCCAACGTGCTTCCGAATATCATCGCGACCTCCGTGCTCATCTGAAATATCAACGCTGCATACTGTACAATACGCATGATGAATTCCTCTTTCAGACTTTCGAATACACGGGTATTGGAGACTGTATTCGGTCTTGTACTTCTGAGACCATTTCTTGGTCTTCGTAAGCTTCTTTTCTGCCATTTCGTAATCAACATCGAGGGCTTGAAGCATCGGTAACTTCGAAGTCGATGTTCCACAGCTGCAGCGCGACTCGTAGAACTCTAGCGGCTGTTAAACACCGCACGGTGGTCGCGACCGCCGGGCTGGTACGGGGCCCAGCTGCATGCAGTGAGCGTATCGCATGCATATACACTGTGCATACATACCGCATGCACTGTATTGCACACATACCGCATGCACTAAATCTCAGTGCATGATCGCCTAAGCGAGATCCAGACCCAATGTTTCGCTGCTCCTCATTTGAATTTGCATTTTTTTACGTACAATTTGGTAGCAGCGAACGTTATGGAGTTACCACATGCTATACGTAGCAGACGATGCTTTTCATTCAATTCTCATACTAGTACATTCTGATTAGTGAACAGTGCAAAAATATCAAAATTTCGGGAGGATAAGGATAGTGATCGTAAGGGCGGGAGTTTGGGTGAATTTTCGGAAGCCTCCCGATGAAATCGGGAGGGTTGGCATTGCTGGCAACCGCACGTCCTAGTGTAATGGTGAGGTGTGCGAGCGTCGTGGCACGCAGGAGTGCGAGTGTTGGATGGCGACGACAACTGCGACAGATGAGGAACAAAGGCTGGGTAGCAGCCGTAGTGGTTTTGAGGACCGTTCCGGGTTTGCACGGCAGCGCGCGCGGGGTCCGTGCCGTGCAACGCACAAAGCCGCCACGTGCGCGCCTGCGGGAGTGAAGCCCGGTCCGTAAACGCACGCTGTTGATTAGCCGATCCCACGGACGGACAGAAGGTAGGCTGGATAATGGATTTGGACCGGATGGGTTCTCCAGGCGGGCATGTGTGTGAAGCTCCGATGAGCAGAGCTCATGTGCTCACGTGGGGAACCCCTCGAAATGCGCGGCTTGCTTTTAATACGCAGGGTGACGTCGTGGCTGCATGGTTGAAATCCGGCAGAAGGGAATCCCTGCCAGATGTTACCGTCCAAGAAGGGACGAGGTTCGCGAAGCGCGAGCAGCTGCCATAACGTCACGGAAAAGAGCGCAGGTTGAGAGTTGCCGCGCTAGTGGGCGCACAGAAAAAAATAAGATAAAGAGAAAAGCAAGCCTCACCACTTCGAGTGGACACGAGCCCCAGGCAAGGGGTGGAAGACCCCCCTGTCTCAGGGGGCACAGGAACTACTAGTTAGGAGGATGGGTTAGCGATAGTTCGACCGGCTTCATGGGGCAGGGACAAGGCTTCATGGAGCCCGTGAAATGGATTAGCGAGAGGAATTTCAGTTTAGATTTAGGAAACTGGAATTTTTTTTAATTTTTGGAGACACGGACAGATTGGAAATGTGTAGTGGAGACGTAGCTTAGCTACGCAGAGTAAAAGGAACGTGCATTGAGTTAAGGGATGACGAGGGAGCACGAGTAGCAAGGGGATTTAGTTAGAAGGATGGCAGTGTGGAGTGTTGGTGTGAGTTGCGAAATAGAAAGTGTGTGAGGAAAGTGTGGGACAGTGGGCCCAAGTGTGCGAGTGGAGCGAATGTGGTATGCATGGTGTGAATGACTGGTTGGGGGGGGAGAGGAGTGATTCCCACCCAAGTGACCCCAGGGTCAGATTAATGTTAGCTCGTGGGTTATTCAAATTTACTAACAGGAGGTCGTTTTGTTGGTGTCGAGAGAAGGCACGAAACCCATTTGGAGGGGTGCAGGAGTTCATGGACCGACTGGGAGCGTGGCTGTGGAAAGGTGAGTTTTGTTTAGTCGGCACCCCAGACACCGGACGAGTCGGCCAGAGTTGGCCAAGGGTCCAAGAGGGGCCGGGATAGTGTAGTGGGCACGGGCGACCCGTAGCGCCAGAATGCCACGGGGGCAGTGTAGTGGGCACGGGCGACCCTCGGAAAGGGACCCGTGGCATCAACACGCCACGTGGGCATCGGAGGGGGCAATGCCAGAGAGGGCAACCCCCCACATTGTAGGGAGCAGCACGGCTCGGAGGCAGCCTGCGGTCCTGGGGGTGCCATGGTTAGAGTTTGGCAGAGGGGGAGTTCATGCCAGTTGAGCCACGCTGCCCAGCCAGGAAATTGTGCGAGGGCACGTATGAAAATTTGAGGGCAAAGCCCAAATTTATAATGGACACCAACACTGGCGACGGGAATCATGGTTTTTAGAACCGATAGTTTTAAAAGTGTGAGGCGTTTTTGGAAAGCCCCGGGGTAGTTTCAGGTGTAATAAATGTTAGGGTAGTTTGGAGATGTTCCCCTTCGCACAATCCATCCCTTCGCTCGTCATAGGCCACTGGACCCACCTTGGTAGATCGCTGAACTCTGGGGAGGCCATTCTGCGGCTTTGTTGGGCCTCGAGACAGGATGCTCGTCTCTCCCTATTCCCCTCCAGAGAGGTAACGTAGGGGTTGGGAGTAGGCGAGGTGGACATGAAAGGCGAGCCGGACAATGACGATAAAGGGGCTAGGGAGACAATTATTATAGGGAAATAAAAATACTAAAAATAAAGAGGGACAAAATTTTGTTGTGTTTTGTGGCAAATTAAGGGAGTGGGTATGGACAGAGATAGGCAAAGGCGATAGAGAGGGGGGGGGGAACAGTAGGCGAGGTACGAGCCCGCCTTCAGAGCGGCCGGCACCATCGCACTCCCTCCAGACCTGATGGAACAACACCAGAGGCTGGCCAGCTTCACCTGCCGCCTGTTGTGCTGCAGCTGCCTGGACTTGCCTCGCCATGCCTAGTTTGCCTGCCTCTGCCATGACCCCATGCCTGCGAGCCCTTGTTTACGTTTGCCCGTGTCCATCCATCACCATGTGCGCCAAGAACATCCAGTTTTGCAAGGACTGCCCTGCAGGCGGCCCGTGCATCCATCATGCTCATTTGTTTTTGCTAACATCTCCATCCGCTCCCCTGCACCAATGACTTTGTAATGACTTTTACCTTCTCCCCTTTCACAGATCACAAGTCCTGGGCCATGGTTAAGTAATGGATAAGTTGAGTGGAAATTGTGAATACGTGGAACCCCACCTGCATGTTTGTTTTAGCGCCGGCAATTTTAGTGAAGTTGTCCGAATGAGTGAGAGTTTGTTTAGTAAGTTACGCAGCGCATTAGGTTAATTATTTTTGGGGCACGTATAAAGAAATTTCGCACTCAGGGATCCGAAGGGAGAACGCACTCGGGGAAAACTTACACATGCTGGTCACACAAATTTGACGACTCGGGACGAGTCTGTAAAAAAGGGGAGGGGGTAGTGTTACGAATTTGGGAACTCGATTGCACACAACATACAGGTTCCTTTAGTCAGCTATGTCGATAAGTGCTTGTTCCCGAGATAGCTCACCTTCCATTGTTTAAATGCTCAGAAAACGATTAGATGCGCTGCAGATCGATTTAATAGTTAGGGAACGAACAATGGAGACATCCCTCCCCCTCTTCTGCGAAGAGGAAGAATACTGCCGTCCCGTGACTCATGACTCAACAACTCCCTCCCACCTGTGGTTGAGCGGGGGGGGGGGGTGGAGCACGAGGGCACGAGTCACGCCGGGATCGGGGGAAGGGCGGGAGAAGGATAAGGACGAGATCCTTTTTGTTCTGGGCAGTAAGCTTTTTGCCTTGGCAGAGAGTAGTCGTTGAGCAGACCTTCGGGTCCGATTTGGCTTGGGTTCAGGTCAAGGCCTGCGGAAGCTTTTTGCTTCGGCTGGCTCAGTGAGCTTCGGCTGAGGCCTGGTTCGGGAGGAGGCTGTTTGGAGGCTCTTTGCTTTGACGTTTCTGTGAGCTTCGGCTTCTGCTTGGCTCAGGAGACCTTTTTGCTTCAAGCTGCCCTGTTTGGAAGGAAGTTAAGCCGGTCGCTCGGCTCGAGCTGGGAGTGGTGGCTTTTTCTTCTTGGTTCGTGGAGCTCTTTGTTTTCCATTTTGGTTCCCGGCTTGGTGAGACTCATCGACCTCTTCGTGGAGGTGGTTCCTCGGGGAAGCGACGCATCAACGGGAAGGATCGGCGCATCTCCTCACCAGTACGTGTTGAGAAGCGCGGGAGGTGGTTCCTCGGGGAAGCGACGCATCGAGGGGAAGGATCGGCACTTCGCCTCACCAGCACGTGTTGAGAAGCGCAGGAGGATTCGCTGCAGCTCGGGAGGGATCACGGCTCGGCCTTGAAGTTGAAGACCGAACAACTTGAAGACCACACGAGGTGGAGAGGTTCGAGATAGGTTCTGAGTTTCAGCTCACCTGTCCTCAGAGCTGGAGCTGGTTATTAAAGGCCTCTGCCACCATTTCTTGGGTGTGTGTGTGCGTACGTGTGTCCGTGGGCCCGTCGAATAAGTAGGAACTGCTGTTAAGTGCAAGTGACTGTACATAATAAGTAGACTGTTGTAGTTCTTTTGTTGCTTGTATAGATGCATATGAGTTTTGCCTTGTTCAATTGCATACGCGCTTTATTATAATAAATGTCCTTGTGTGAATGTAAACCTGTTAGTTGCGTCCATTCCTCATTGAACTGCCCCATCTTGCACTCGGAATATAGTTGGTTTTTAAATAGCCGGTAAAGTTACCGGGTCCGGCGAGGTCTGGCGATAATACCCGCTTGGTTATCCCAGAACAGAACGGACCGCTTAAGCGGTTCGTGTCCAAGCAGGCCTTCGCCGAGGTACCGTCCCTCAGTCGGTTATCCGCGCAGGTACTTAGGTATATCGATATTCGGCGATTGACCCTATTTCGCGCGGGTAGAATACGGATTGGGCCGTGGTGGGATTAAAAAAAACCCACCCGTGACTGGTTTCTGGCGTTGTTCCATAAAGTCACGACTGGATTGTCCGTTCGGTGGGCGAAGCGACCGCTATTGGTTAGACGCGGTCGTTCGCACGTCGACAGGCGGGAATTTTACAGCAATATTAAATAATTCTGGCTGCCAAACCATGCATCCAATTTGGTTGAAAATTAAAACTCCCCAGACTCGATCATAATTGTGACGATTCACGAGAAAAAATTTAAGATTTTCATTCAATCTAATGCAGCTGTCAGACGATGACCTAATTATTTGTAAACACGATGGTATCCCCAAGATTTGGGGAACATGTCGGTTGTTTCCCCTCTGTGTCAGCTGTTCCAGAAAAGATTATTTTTAAAACGTTTACTCTTCAAAAAAATGAGTAAATCAGAGCTGTCAACACATGTGACCGATGACATGATAGGTGGAGTACTTTTTGTTCCTTATGAAGAGGCGATCATACCTGTAAAGTTTTGCCTCGATCTGTTCAGCAGTTTCAGAAATATATTTGAAGGTTTATTTATTATTTTTTCATGTTAAAAACAATACGGCTGCCAAGCCACATGACTAATGACATCAATTCCCCCCCCCCATACAATTTAGCCCTGGATGACCCTCAATTTGCATTCTCATTGGATAAAGCATTTATCATATGCAATTATGTCACAACGAAGCCACCAAGGACATTAAAAAATAAAATATAAAACTTTCCCATGGGGAGTACTCGACATGTGCCAAGTTTAAATTAATTTTTCCATCGAGCATTTTCAGATATTGAGGTCCAAAGTTTTACCTTTTTTCCCCAACATAGGTGCCACACCACATGACCTACGTCATAATTAGGGCACCCTGTGAGTACAGGGTACCCTATTGTTTTTCTTCTGTTTATTATTACGCATTATTATTATTTTTATTATTATTTTTCCGCCGGCATTTTGCACCCTTTTTCGCTTTAAAAATCATTTTCTCTGGGACACTAAGTCCTATTGACAGGAAATTTTCACCATAGTTTGTATCTTTTTTGATAGCACAATCACGTTATAATTATGACGTCATTGGTCACGTGGTGCGGTCGCCATCTTGAAAAAAGCGATAAACTTTGGACATCTGTATCTCGGAAACCGTGCAATGGAAAAAATTTTCGTTTAATACATTTTACTAAGCTCACTATGGGGAATACGTGTGATTTTTCGTGACGTCATAGGTGAAGCGATATACCGGTGAAAATTCGTCAAGTAGAACGCCATATAGGAAAAAAATCTGAAAAATTTTGAGCGTCATCTACAACAAAATTCGTCAAAAATGTTATTTTTGACGTCATCGATGACGTAATTTGGCCGCCATCTTGTTTTTAAAAAAAAAATCTTCTTCTCCAGAAGGGCTGGACAGATTAAGGCGAAACTTTACAGGTACATTCCCCCTGATGTCCTCTTTCAAGTTTGTTAATACATCACATGGTTTGGCAGCCATCTTGAAAAAACCCTAAAACCTTCAAACATCTTCTTCTCCAGAAGCGCTGGTCCAATCAAGGCGAGATTTCAGAACTATATTCGTGAGATGTATGCGATGCAAGTTTGTTAATTTTGAAGTGATAGGTCACATGGTTTGGCCGCCATGTTGGATTTAAGAAAAATATTAAATAATGTTTTCTCTGGAATTTCATAAGCCATCGAAGCGAAAATTTGCAAGTGCCTTCGTCCCTCAAGTCTGCATACATGGTAAAATATTTTTTACCTCAGAAGTCACATGGTTTGGCGGCCATCTTGGATAGAAAAATAGACCTTATCCGATTTACACGAAACTTCACACACTTGTTCGGGTCGACGATGGAAAGCAGAATTTAAATTTATGATATCCTCGGTCACAAGGTTCGGCAGCCATCTTGGAGTGAAAATGAATAAATTTTAAAAATCTTCTTCTCCAGAAGTGCAAGACAGATTAAGACGAAACTTCACACATATATTCCCCATGAGGTCCTTTCTCAAGTTTGTTAATTTCTTCTTGATCGGTCACATGGTTTGGCGGCCATCTTGAAAAAACCCTAAAACCTTCAAACATCTTCTTCTCCAGAAGCGCTGGTCCAATGAAGGGGAGATTTCAGAACTATATTCGGGACAGGAAGGCAATATAAGTTTTTCGAATTTATAAGTCACACGGTTTGGCCGCCATCTTGGATTTAAGAAAAATATTAAATAATGTTTTCTCTGGAACCGCTGAACCGAACGAATCGAAAATTTGCAATTATCGTCTATGCACGCAAGGTAAAAATTATGACGTCACATGGTTTGGCGGCCATCTTGGATAGAAAAACGCACCTTTACCGATTAACACGAAACTTCAGAAATCTGTTCCAATACCCAGTTTGAAGCAGAATATAAATTTGTGATGTCATAGGTCACATGGTTCGTCAGCCATCTTGGATTGAAAAATAATATCTTAAAACGTCTTTTTCTCTGAAACGACTGAACAGATCCAGGCAAAACTCCACCACTATGACCGACTCTCCATGACGAATAAAAAAGTTCTCACCCCCTTTTGAGGTACGACGCAACGTTTGGCAGCCATAGTGGATTGAAGGAAAAATATTAATTAATGTTTACTCTGGAACTACTGCATCAATAAATGTGAAACATCACCTTTATGGTCGAACAGTCATGCGGAATGAGGGTTTGAAATTTCAACGGGATCGGGCCCAGAGTTTGGCAGCCATGTTGGTTTTAAGAAAAATATTAAATAATGTTTTCTCTGGAACTGCTTAACCTTGCGAAGCGAAAATTTGCACTTATCGTCTCCGATCGTGTTTGCACATGTGGTGAAAATTATGACATCACAAGTCACATGGTTCGGCCGCCATCTTGTATTGAAGGATAAATATTAATTAATGTTTACTCTGGAACCGCTGCTTCTATATATACGAAACTTCACATTTGTAATTTAGCCGACATGCGAAACAAACGTTTAAAATTTCAACCTGATCGGTGACACGGTTTGGCAGCCAGAATTATTTAATTATTTGAATCTGGAAGCCAGTAAGAACGAAATTGAATGCTTTGTGCTGCCCGGTTCGTAACTCGTCTGTTCCGCGCCCTCTCGAAGCAGGCCTGTGTTTGTATCACTATTAAATAATGTTTTCTCTGGCACTGCTTATCCTTTCAATGCGAAAATTGCGACTATGATTTAAGTCTCACGTTGTGTCAAAGGCGGACGGACTGGGTACCCGGTCATCACTGCCAGCAGTTATAAAGTGGCAGTTCTAGTTATCATTGAAACATTCTATCGGAGTATCACCCATCTCATGAAAATTTTATGTCAATTGGATAAGCAGTTAGAGAAAACAAAATTAACAAGGATGGACATATGTACAACCCAAAAACAATGCCACCAGCGACTTCTTCAGCAAAGGCATAAAATATATATATATATATATATATATATATATATATATATATATATATATATATATATATATATATATATATACATCTTCTTCTTCTTCTTTCGGCTGCTCCCGTTAGGGGTCGCCACAGCGGATCATCCGTATGATCCGCATAGTGATTTGGCACATGTTTTACGCCGGATGCCCTTCCTGACGCAACCCTGGTCGCCTCTTATGACACAGGGATACTATATATATATATATATATATATATATATATATATATATATATATATATATATATATATATATATATATATATATATATATATATATATTATATAATATTATATAGCACTTCCTGTTTTAAGCCAGCTTGGAGATTGGCCCAGCTGTGCAAGTGACAAAAAAAAACAAAAACATTTTAATAAAACAAAATCACAAGTGAGGAGGAGGGGGGATTGTGCCAAGCACCTGACCCTGGATACCCCCCCCCACCACCAGCCAATCAGGAAAATTTAGTGGAGATTGGGCCAACCATGTTGTTTTGCTTCTATGATTTTCACACAGACGCACATCTATGCTAAAACACTGATGTTTGGCTGTGCGTCATATCCATATGTGGGTTTCAGAAGGTAGATCAGAGCCTTTCCAGGTATAAAAGTATGTAAATTGCTGTTGGCTTCCATCTCCACACATGGGTTTGTTTCAGGAGATGGACCAGAGACCAACTGGGTCTCAAAGTATTGTGCGTGTGTGTGTCCATCCAAATGGATCTTCGTCAAAATTTTGAGGTTCATCAGTGAGTGTCATGGGAGTTTAAGGCAAAAATTTAAATTAAA
>NC_140967.1:22501450-22611450 GCF_056783735.1 Eptatretus burgeri | reverse complement strand
GTCTGGACCGGTTGCAGAATCTGACTCGAGGTTTGAAAGCAAGCTCTCCACCTTGTCAGGAGAAAAGGATACAGAGTCCAGGGACAGTTGGGTGCGACTGGGTAAAGTGGGTAGAGATAGTGATGGGTTTAGGACACAAGATTTAGCTGCAAACACCGAGTTTAGACATTCAGCTTTATCACGTGTGGAATCAGCAGTGCGGCCATTTGAGGTAAGGGAGGGGATGGAGGGGGAACATACACCAGAAACAGATTTGATTAAACGCCACCAGGATTTTGAGGAGGGAGAGAGGTTTGAGAGTTCAGACTTGAGATGAGAAAGATGTTGTTTTCTGGCTCTCCTGAGGGTAGATACACACTTGTTCCGAGCTTTGTGGAAAGAACTGAGATTGCTACCCTCAGTTGGGTTTGCTTTCCATGAGGCAAAGGCAAGTTGTTTCAGGACAACTGCCTCACCACAAGCTTCAGTAAACCAAGGGCGGGAGGAAGGGTAAGACAACTGAACACGAGAGGGGATAAATCTGTGCATGAGGGAGAGCAAGTTTCTTTGAAAGAATTCCCAGGATGAGTTGATGTTTGAGAAAGTAGTGATAGGAGACCAGTCTGTAAGTTTGATGGCTGCTCGGAGACCCTGCCAGTCGGCTTGAGTGAAATGCCAGACTCGACGGCGGTGAGGTGGTTCTCTGATGACAGCCAGAGAGATGTCCACTTTAACAAGGACGTGGTCAGAAGAACCAATTGGAGCGAAGGAAGAGCAGCAGATATTGTCAGGGAAATTTGTCAAAATCAGATCCAGAAGAGATGGAGTACCATTGGTTGAGATCCGGGTCGGGAAGTTGACCGATTGAGTCAGTCCCAATGAGTCACAGAAAGCTTTTGTTGATGTCCCATGGCAGGTGAGAGAGGTACCCACACCTAGCCAACTGGCGTGATGACAATTGAAGTCGCCACATAAGAGGAAGAGAGAGTTTGGATGAGAAGATAGAAGATGGTCCATGTTTTCGGAGAGTGAGGTGTAGATGGAGTCATCACTGTTCGGTGGACGGTACAGTACACATATAAACATGAGGTGGGAGTGGAGGGGAAGCCGAAGCCAGAGGTATTCCTGGGGGTGTGGGGGAGTGAGAGCAGTGCAGGGAGAGTGAGGAATAGAGTCTTTGATGAAGAGAGCAACACCTCCACCAGGACGAGGCTCAGGTCTGTCATACCGTAAGAGGGAGTAACCAGGGAGTGATACTTGGGAGTCAGACACGTCTTGGGAGAGGAAAGTTTCTGTTAGGCAGATGATGTCTGGTTTGTCAGTGGCAACCTGTATGGAAAGATCTGAAAGGTTTGAGCGAAGGCCCCGGATATTTGAGGTCCACACTTTTAATGAAGAGGTAGGGGAGGAGGCTTTGGGTGCAGGAGGTGGAGGGGGCGGGGGAGGGTAGGACGAGGGACGAGGGGGGGAGGTAAGGAGGGTTGCTGAAGGAGTGTGGGGTATTGCAGAATAGCGAGGGGAGGGGGCCGAATGAGGAGGAGAAAAGGCTCTGTGGTGCTGGGAGAGAGGGGGGACAAGAGACAAGGAAGATGGCAGTTGAGGATTTGAGGAGGTGGAGTGAAGAGATGGAGGTGAGAGGGCAGTGGAGGGAGGCAGGTTGGTGGATGAGAGGGGGGGCAACTTAGAGAAGGAAGAGTGAGGGGGATGAAAGGTGGGAGAAAGGTGAGGGGGGAATTTTTGAAAGAGGTGAGAGGGAGGCTTGAGGGAGAAGAGTGGGATGGTTGCTTTGAGAGTGAGAGTGAGGGGTGAGGGGGTGAGTTGGCACTGAAGTTGGAAAAAAAGAATGGTTGATGGAAAGCGAGCATCCATGGCAAACTGTGGTTTTTAAAAGTTTTAGGTCAGAGATGCGATTTAACACAATTCTTGATGGATGCAATGAAGGCGAATTCAGAGCATGGAGAGAAGAAGCGCTGTAATAGTTGGATTTTTTAGGCAAGGAATGAAGGAGAGGTCGAAATGAGAGCAGTCTGTTAAAATAGCAGAAGAGAAGTGCATTGTGAAACAGTAAAGAGTACCACATGTGTGAGAGAGGAAGATGAAGCATTATAAGATCGTTTTTGTTGTTAATATTAATGTATGAGAGAGTTCAACAGATTAGGTCATGGAAGTGTAAAAAAAAAGAAATCGAGGAAGACGAGGAGGAAGTTAAGAGGAAGAAGAAGTAGCAGAATCGGGAGAAGGTGAGCGTGTTGTTGTTGTTGTTGTTGGGTATATATATATATATATATTTTTTTTTTTTTTTTTTGAGATAAGAAAGAGATTAGTTGGGAGAATGGGGGATGTTTGGAAAGTGGGAAGGATGAACATTGAAGGTAATGGGGAGGATAGAAATTGAAGGTAATGGGGAGAAAAAACAAACAAAAAAAAAAACGATCGAACACCGAGTGGAACCGGTAGGCCTCAAACCTAGGACTAGGCCTCAAACACCAAGTAAGAACGTCGACATAAATACTCACAAAATAGCACGATTTTTGAAACAAAACCGAACTAGGAACACACATTAACATGTAGGTGAGAAAATTAAACAGTTAAAACGGGACAAATAACAACCGGAACTTAACTTTGAGAATGTCAGCAGGGAGCCCCGAAGGAGACCTCTTGCCGCTCAATTTAATTGTTGGACAAGAAATGACACGAGATGGTCATACCATGTAAAAGAGGCAGGGAACAGTCTTGCAGTTCCATGAACACACCCTTCAACGCTTCCTTCATTTTTTCAATGTCAAGTAGCACCAATGAAATGGGCTGGTAAAGAAAGGGGAGGGTGAGGGGGGTAGACAACACAGATGGATTCCCCGCCCCCAACCCCCAACTGATGCCATTACGAAACAATGACATGTTGATGAGAGTGCAACATTACACATAGCCAACAACCCCCAACACTGCTTTTATCTGGAAAAATTGAATTGAAATTAATAAAACCTGAATACAGACATGAATCAGACCAATCTCCCAAGATATACATACATATATATATATATATATATATATATATATATATATATATACATATACATATACATATACATATACATATACATATACATATATACACATATATATATACATATATATATATATATATATATATATACATACATATATATATATATATATATATATATATATATATATATATATACATATACATATACATATACATATACATATACATATACATATATATATATGTTGCGGTATTCGCGCCCGCCGGCGTGCGAGCCACCACGTAACTCGAATCGCGGCACGTCGCCCACCGGACGGACAATCCCGTCGTGACCCTCTCGGACTAACGCCGGGAACTAGTCACGGGTGGGCCTTTCGGCCTCACCACGATCGTGCCAATCGGCCCCCCGCATGGGATAGGGTTGCTCGCCAAATTCGACCTACCGAAGTACCCACACGGAGGGTAGACCGGGCAATCGCACCTCGCCGCAGGTCGACTTCGGACACGGGCCACTTTAAGCGACCCGTTCCGTACTATCGGGATAACCGAGCGGTGTTATCGTCAACCTCGACGGTTCGATTAATTATTGGGCGTATTTAGCCCATGACCAACCCTTTACGTGAAGCAAGATGGAGATTCAATAAAAGAAAAGACGGAGCGAAACGGGAAAAACAGTTCAACATAAAGCACATTTATTCCGCGGCAAACGGAAAGCACACATATACAATTATACACCAAAAGCAAATGTAAAAGTAGAAGAAACACAACAATTCTGCACAAAAAGCAAATGTAACAATGCAGATCTACTACCGACTACCGAGCACACGGCAACACTTATACAGTTTTACTTCACAGACGGCGCCGACAACACATATACTCAAAGCAAAAGAAAAAGGGACCACCCTCAACGATGAGGGGGGGGCAGACGGGCCTGGGGCCGAGACCGCGTCGAGCCTACCCGTCTGGTGATGAGCCGCAAGATGGCGGTGGCGCCCCGACTCAGCGGGCCTCGCTGGCACTGCCTGGAATGGGGTGGGAACGGGGCCCCTTTCTCACACTATCTCAGCGCGGGGGGAAACAGGAGGGGGTTGTTGATGCTCGGGGGAATGAGGATATCTCGCTGGCTTGGGTCCCGCGACGAGCGACTCCACCGCGACCTCGGTCGCGTTACCGGCCTCCCCTCTCCGCAGCTCCCCGACTCTGACACGAGCGCCCTCTCGACTGCCTTCGCCGCCGCCACAACTCTCCAACTCTCCCACTCTCCTCAACTCAACTCCATCCAACTGCTTAACTCTTTCTTCTCAACTCTCCTTCCTCGATTCAGAAACTCCCTCAACAACTGCCTCGATTCGCTCCGCGCTCGGTGCTTTATAGTCCGACAGGAGAAATCATATGCAGATTTTTGGATCAGGAATCGCTCGGGGGCAGAGCCACGCTCCCCATTGGACAGAGGAAAAGTGGGCGTGAACGATTCTTGATCCGCGAATCTGCATATAGCGATTATACTCCGACGCACCTGGAGGCGGGGCCAAATCGCCCCACGCTCGCTGATAGGATGGAACAGAAGTGGGCGTGAATCGTTCTTGATCCGATTTCTCGGAAAGGCTGGTGTTTTTGCACCCGCTGCTCGGTGCGCGCCCTGTACGAGTCCAGGATCGGTGCCCACAAGCGGCGTGGGAATGGCGGTGATGCGATGGTTGCGAGAGCGAGATGTGACGGCAAGGGTCGTGGCTGTTGGCGTTGTTGTTGTGAAGCGGCGTTGCGGTTGGTGGTTGTTGTGTGATGGCTGTTGAGACGTGGTTGGTGGTGGTTGTGGTGGTAGTAATGGCGGCTGGTCCAAAATAAAGATAGTAAAAGAAAAACGGCTATCTAAAAGGGTCGCAGCCCGAATGAATGACATTTATTCCCTCTAAACAACGGGTTTGGGCCTAACTACACATATACTTAGAGATATCTCACCTACGGGACCTGAATGGTGGTTTGCGAATTTCGTCAACCACAACAATATATATATATATATATATATATATATATATATATATATATATAGATATATATATATATATATATATATATATAGATATATATATATATATAGATATATATATATATATATATATATATATATATATATATATATATATATATATATATATATATATATATATAAAACCTGAATCAGAACCATCTCCCGAGACGTATTGTTGTGGGCCAGGGTCAGGTGGCGATAAACGTCCACCAGGTGGAGCAGTGAAGTAGTCTCCCACCGAACACCCGGAATTTAGGTCGTGACTCTCGGATAAGTCTGAGAGTTCACGGGTCCCTTAGTGGACCATGGTCACCAATATTTTGACAGCGTGGGGTAGGGTTAATTGCCCAATTTCAATTTCCCCAAGTACCTACGTCGTCTAACTACCGGGGAAAAGCACACCCTCGACGGACCTCGGGCGGAACGGACCGTTTACAGAGCCGATCCGGGTGTAAACAGAGCGGGGATTATCAAGATCCGTCGGTCCAAATGAACAATTTACGGCACGAACAGCCTTACTATTTCTCAAACTCGCGCCATGCTTGGTCAATGAAAGAAAACACGAACAACGAATTGGAACATTTAACACAGGGATTTATGTTACAATAGGCAATAATAGGAAAGGGAGACACAGAGCAGAGTCATCACGAATAAGAAATGTAATGTACAATGAACAAGGCACTTCATTCTACTTTCAGACGGGTCCCACGGACGCGCGCGCACGCACACGCACACACGAAACTGGACCCCACGGGTCTTTATTCGGTAAAGCCGGGCCGGGGTACACAACATTCAACTTAAACATCAGAAGTGCAAAGAATTAAACATTCAACAGAATTAAACATTCAACTTAAACATCTTTTTCTGCTGCTGCTACGCTGTATATAGTACAGGCACAATATAGTGAGTATAACAAGGTATATACATAATTGTGCTACGACATGGGAAACGGCAACCACTTTAGATGACGAATGTATGTCACGATACACCGTCTCCACAGTCTGCACCTATGTACCAAATATGAAACGTGAAAGTTGAAAACTTTGGGAGTTCGAGTGCGGACAGGAATGGACGGACGGAATCACATAATACGCCCCGATATTAAAATAAAATAATAATAAAAAAACTGGCGTATAAAAAATATGAAATGTATTAAAATAAATCAAATGAAATAGTTTGGTTTTTTTTTCAGACACTTGTGTTCCAAACGAAAGTTCCCAAAACTCGTGAAACCGGTTCCATTTGGACCAAAACAAAAAAATTAAATTAAAATTAAATTTTTTAAAGTTTCACAAATACAATACACCAAAGAGGAAGAATTCCCACATGTGATTACAAAAGTCCTAATGCATACTCAGAAGTAAAGCAAAATTGGTGTTACCTTTATTACACGATTACCATACCTGGTTTTTACCAAAAACATCTCCATTGGCAATGCTGTATAGGAGGGAGTAAGCGATCTGGCCTGCGGCTCCTGTCACGAGTACCTTAATTGTTGCCTGTCAGAAATAAAACCAAACACATCAATTGGCTGAAAACGACATTCCATTTTCCTGCGCACACCAAACAAAATTGAGGAAATGTTACGATACGTTTTGTCCGAAAAAAATGAAATGGAATTCTGATAAATTTAATGATATAATCAACAAGAAATCAAATCTGGCAAAAAAGCAAAATAGTCAGGCAGCAGTTGTCACCTACTTCAAGAATTTTGCCAACTTTGATTTTTCACTTTTATTTGTTCAAGGACATCACAATGAATCACTTTCAACTTGTCTTCTAATTTTCAGTTAAGTATTTCACCATGAGGGCGCTTTTTCAAAATGGCTGCCAAAATTATAAAAAAGCTGTGAAAAACATAATTTTCACCAATAATTCCAGCAATTGAGAATGATACTTTCTAATGTTTTGGCCAAATGATCTTCAAGTAAGTTTAACAGTAAGCATTAGTATCAACATTGTAGTTAACTACTCAAAGAGGGCGCATTTCTCCAAGATGGCGGCCAAAATCATTAAAAAAAATTCCCATAAAATGTATCATTCATTATTAAGATTACCGTTTTGGTTCAAAATCAACTGAAAATGTTCACCTTTATGCAGTGTCCCTAATGTTTTCACTAGTTAAAGATGATTTCCTTCAATACTTGACATATTAAGGTTTTAGTGATTTCGATACACCTTAACTCAATCAATTATTGTGTACTCATAGACAATACTGTTGTAGGCCCACAAATGAAATTGCGTGGTGGTCTGAGAAAACCCATCGGAAGTCGCGATGGACAAGTTCCTTGTTTAAAATGGCCATGCAACCTAACAATTTATTGTTGTTAACCGCCTATCGTTACCATGTACGCTTATTCAAAAGAGTATGGAACAAGCAGGTCCATACTCTTTTGGAATAAGCGTGCATGGTAACAATGGGAAGTAAACACAAGTTGATGCGTTTGTACCGTTTGTTCAAACGAGGAACTTGTCCAGCGCGACTTCTGATGGGTTTTCCCAGACCGCTATACGTTATTGTTACGCTTTTTGGACAAGTATCCTGACATTAAGTTTGTTTAGTTACCAATACTTGTGAAGTATAATGAACATTTTCCATGCAATACCATTTGAAGTTCAAATTATATCTCATAAGTTCATCACCCCTGTATTGTCTATGGCAGATTAATATTATAGGGCCTGTCAAATATGAACTGGTCTAAAAAAAGCTCCTCCTCTTCTTCCATTTTTGCAATATGGTCCTCTGAATTTTCACACCCATCACCACATCCGCAAGCATCGGTGCACACCAGTGTATTCTTTTGGCATCCACATCTGTTGGTCATACAGGAATTGCTGCAGGAACAGCTTCGAAGCTCCAAAAGAGCTTTTGTTGCTGGTGGATTTTCACTTAATACTGGTATCAAATTACCATCCTGAAGTTGCTCAATCTCCTGTTTCTTCTTCTCCATCTTCATTATTTGTGTCTTATTTTTCTTCTGATTCTGTTCTTTCCTTGTCAACTATATATTCAGTGTCACCTCCCTCTGTTCCTTCTTCTTGTGCATTCCCTCCACCCCCCAAGAAATTTGATAGAACCCAACTACAGACCAATAACCACATAATATTAATCTGCTCATAGACATGGCCAATACCTTTCAAAGTGTTCAATTTATAACAATCATTGTCAACCTTAGGATTAGTTGGTTTGTCACATTCCAGGTCCTGCATATCTAGCTTCTGTTTTAGAGCTCTTTCTTTGATGCTAAAGTTAAGTTTCAGTTTTGTACCAAGAAGAGGGTTCCCTTCAAGTTTTTTGTGCTACTAGCAAGTCAGCTCCATGAAATGGCCCTACTTCACTACACCAGTCAATATTGTCTATAGCAAACAAGGGTCTTACTCCCTGCTTTAGAAAGGGGGGTACATGCATGCCTTTAACATTGTCATTCAGGTCATCCATTACAACCATGGCCATTCTTGTGGTCATTCTCTCAACTTCATCATATGAAACAGCCATCTTCATGCTTTGGAGCATTTCCACTTGTGAACGTGACCTGTATGCTTGATAAGATACCAGTGCAAGGCCAACAGTCAATGGTGTATTCTTATCCTTGTGAAAACTGCCACCTTCTTTGGACTCATAGTTAATTTGTCTCTTAGTTCTATATGCAGATATGATGTGCTGAGTTAGATTTCTTGATGTTTTCTCAGCTTCTCTTTTGACTTGTAGAGTAGTATGTGGACCATAGGTTATCCACCTCACGAGCTGCAATAGCTTCTTAGGTGTTTCAAAGTCATCACATGATCCTTTATATTGCCAGTTTTTCATGTCGTCAACTTCTCTTCGAATTATCTTTGAAGCCCTACTAAGAGTTTCCATCTCTTCATCCACATCTGATGTTTCATACTCATGTGAAGATTTTGTCTTCAACTAACTGTGACAATTTCTGGTTTAGGCCCACACTTGACAAAATCAATCCCAGGTATCTTCTCAAGTAAAAGGGACTTCATGTGCAACTTAGAGTTAGTTCGTTGAACTGTTACATCATGTTCTTCAAGGAGTTTAATATAGGCATTGTTGATCGTCTTCATGTCAATGCTTGGGAAACTGTCACTATTGGTGATTACCAACTGCACTATGTTGACAATTTCAATGTCACATATGGCCTTTTCAATGGCTTCATTTTCAGACAAACAAGTGTTTGTACTCTGGAAAGATTCAATCTGTCTGGTTTCCTTTCTAAAACAGGTCAGATGGTATTTACAATTTTGGGCAAATGCATCCATGGCATCAGAAAGGAGTGCCAATCTTGCGCAGACATCTTCATTTGTGCTCAGTTCCTTTATCTGTAAGAACTTCCTTCCCATAGGCTCACTGCAAACTTGATGGTTTTTCCACACTACTGCCCTGACAGAAAACGCACAATTCCTGATCAAACGTTTTCCTTTTTGAAGTTGACGGTACAGAACTTGTACTTGGCCTCCCTCTCTTTTTGTACACTGTACAATTTAAATCTTCTTCAAGACTTCTTTCAGCTTTCTCAAGGTTAGCTTGATTACAAAGTGATTTGTAACATTTTCTGTGGTAGCGATATTCTGCCCCTGCAACAATGTTCACCTGCTTTACTCCATCATGAATGTTAATGTTTTTACAAAGTCTAGCCCATCTTTAACTGAACAATTTAATTTCACATTTCCGTTTTTCTGCAGAAATGATGCACTGTTCCATATTTCAATTGGTCAGATGTTTGCTTTCATGGTAACAGACAACATGGCCTGGCTTCAGCTTGAGCCCTGCAAAACAAGAGTTCATAATTAGTATCACTAGGATGAAACAATCCAGAAAACATCATATCAGTTGATATGTGTGGTCAATATTATGTTTTTAACATTTTCTGTGATTTTGGCAGCCATTTTGAAAAAGCACCCCCAGGTGGTGAAATATGACACTGAAAATTGGAAGACAAGTTGAAAGTGATTCAGTATGATGTCCTTAAACAAATAAAAGTGAAAAATCAAAGTTGGCAAATTTATTGAAGTACTGATCAGATAGTGACAACTGCTGCCTGACTATAAATAAAACTAGAACGGGCACTCGTAGAGAGCATATACCTTCGCCGCCGCTACTGTTTTGTTCTTGGCACAAGGATGTGCGAATTGGATAAGAATTGACTGCTTTATGATAAAAAAATATGCACATCTGCAAGGTGGTGACCCCCCTGACCTTTGACCCCCAACCGCGAGTAAGGGCAACTACATCATTGTGTCAAGTTGCATATCACAAGATTGGGCATTAAATTCTGAAGATTTTGGCATTAGTTTCATGCAAATTGGATAAAAATTAATCACGATATGGTAAAAAGACAATTTTGACCTTTTCATGACCTTGACCTTTGACCCGATTGCTCCCAAAATCTAATCAAATGGTCTTTGGCTAATAACCAATCATCCCACCAAATTTCATGCAATTCGGTTTAATACTAAAGTTATGCGAATAACAAACAAATAAATAATCATTGGCATCTCCCACAAACATATATTTTGGTTCTGATTATAATGCCAGGATTTGGGACATTTTCTTTTAAAAACAAGGGTAATGACGTAATTGTGTCATGTCACCCATCAGAAGATTGGGCAATGAATTCTGAACATTTTGGCATTGGTTACATGCCAATTAGATCAAAATTGACCACGCTATGGTAAAAATACGAATTTGACCTTTCACCCGATCGCTCCCAAAATCTAATCAAATGGTCCTTGGATAATAACCCATTATCCCACCAAACTTCAAGTGATTTGGTTTAATACCGAGTTATGCGAATAACACACACACACACACACACACACACACACACACACACACACACACACACACACACACACACACACACACACACACACACACACACACACACACACACACACACACACACACACACACACACACACACACACACACACACACACACAACCTTTCGCAGAATGCGAAGGTAATAAAAATAAATAAGCCACCCATAACCAATCCTTTTGACATTTTTCATGTAATCCTCCACAACAGGAGCCCCATCAAAACATCTCACCAGTCAGTATCTTACTGCTTCTACAATCTCTAAATCAGTTCTCTCCTTTGTGTCACCCCTTCCTCTTGATACAATTGTATCTTTTACCCAGATTATGACACCTCCTCCCTTGTACACAGACAAGCCGTCGTCTGGAATTCCTGTCCTCCAGGTTGGATGGCTCACTAAACCACGTTTCACTTACAGCAGCCATTTCGTAACACTCACCATCCATCCAAGTTCTTCACATTCAGACAACACTTTCAACCTTGCCCTTCCATGAACCAAACCCTGCTGCCCCAACGACATCCTCAGTTTAGTCTTTAAATAAATAAAACTCATTTCTCAACAACCGCCGTCCTCCCCTTCCTGTCACGCCACCCCCACTATTGAGCACCCTACCACCTGTCTGCATACATTCACGATAACCATACAGAGATCCCCACATATTCACATCCCCAACCCAACCACGAAAATAAATAACTTCTTCGTAACCTTGCAACAAAGTAAAAAAAAATGGGATTCCTTTTCATTTACAATTACGCCAAATAAATACCAGAATTACAATGTTTCCAAATTTTTATACAAAAATCTATTAAAAAAAAAAAAGACGATTCGCCAACATCGAGTCAACTCCATAACCGAATGCAATATATATATATATATATATATATATATATATATATATATATATATATATATATATATATATATATATATATATATAGAGCATTCGGTATATAGTATAATCTGTCAATGGAAATAAGGTCAATCCAAGGTCAAAGGTCCTTCCACATAAAGGACAAACATGAGCGCGTTATCTCCAAAAATGAGAACGAATCGTCAAAAGGAATAAGCAACGAATCACTGAACCGAACCATAATGAAGAAACCCAGCTTCGCCTCTTCAACCAGTTCCCTGAACGTCCTTCACAGCGCGCAAAGAACCCTCCGCGCGACGGTCATTTATACCTCGTGGTTACGCGAAAACCTTCCACGATAAAATAATCCCTGCTGCAAAAGCGCCAATAATACGAACTTTCGAGCGGGTTCATACTTTGCTCGGCCCGATATTTGCTAGGACAACTAAACCGAAATCTTATTTATTTATTCAGCGATTTGTTTTGCACGGACTACCCTGATAAGTGCTGGTTCTTTTAAGGAAGGTACAGTGGCGGATTGATACACGAAAACGCGAACTGAAGTAAAAATTAATTTAAACAAACGGTTCTTGATATGTTTACCGTTTTTAAGATAGAGGACAAGTTACATTAAATAAATCGCTACACCCCCATAAACGTCATGTACTTATGAGACGGACCACCGTGCCTTACATCCGTACTATACACCGCCTAAAACGATCCTCGAACAAATCAGTCTGTTTGTGTTCTCAAAAATGTAAGTGAAAGAAAAGCAATGGAAAGGAATATTGAAAAAATAATCTGAAGTGCACAACTGACACATTAAAGCGAAACCCTTCATTTTAGAGTCCTGACGCAGATGACCGGGATTCACCACAGGATATCATCATCCTACAGTCCTGTATAATAATCCCATACATCGATGATAATAATAATATAGTATTTCTTCCCTTACAAAGAACTTCAAGCATTAGGCCATCAAGCCTCTGTGGTGTCGTGATGGAGATGCTTAGCAAGCAGACACGAGCGGGGGGAACAGTCGAGCCGGGCTGTGTTGCACAAGCGCGAGCGCGGGCGTACTTGGCCCGCAGCCCTCCTTTATTACGTACTCCGTACACTCACAAGCCGGGCGACATACGGCATCACTACGACGCCTCAGGCGGCGCGCACTCCTTATATTCCTGGCAGACACGACGCTCACGCCGACCCCTCCTTCCATCATCATGCCCCGCCCTGCATGCCCGCAGGCTATACCACAGCCTCCACAATGGTTGTCAACCTATGTTTGTTTATATGTGCTCCATTATTATATTAATACACTAAGCCATATTTTGTGGACGTTTCTCCTCCGAAACTGCCGGACGGATTGTCGCCACTTCCAGAATACGGGTGCTCTGTGGTCTAATGTACAGTATTGGCTGTGTGAGATCGCGCCACACGGACAGGTTTGGGAATTTTTGGCGATTTTCTAATTTTTACATTCGTTTGCACGGCGACGTAATGACGTCATGTCATCATCGGTCATTCGCTGACGTCATTACGTCTGTCGTCGACAGATCGTCATCGTTGAGGTGTAATGCCACTCCGAGAAAACAGCGTCTGCAATGTAAAACCCTCTTCTGCACATGCTGACTACCTCAGAAGGTGAATTTGACGCAAAAAATGTAACAAGAAACATTGTATATAAAGAAATTCTATAAATAACATTGTGAACAATGGATATATTGACGTCCGAACGAACCCTCACTTTAGAAACTTCGTGAGGAGCGCGGATTTGGCGAGCCCTTAAATTCTGAGCACGGAGTGCGTGCAAAAAATAAAAAAAAATAAAAAGAATTGTGACGTCAATTGTGATGTCATAGCACCGTGTCCTGTCATTGGTTTGGTAAATAAATGGCCATAACTTGGGAACCACTTGTCCGATTAATATCAAACCTCGAAAGACACATACTCAGGTCCCCAGCAATATACCTGGCAAGTTTCAATTAGATCGGACCAGGGGTTGTCGAGAAACAGCGGTCACAGACAGACAGACACACAGAGATTGCTGGAATTATTCTGAGCATGAAGCAAGGTCGAAGGAGCACGTACCACCCCAGGCAGCATGTACAGCTGGAGCCCAGCTCATCGAGCCCAGCTCAAAGCCCAAGCCCAGTTCAATCCACCCTAATGGATTGAAACCCATGTGGGCCCTATCTCGGCATGCTGACTGGGCTATCACTTGCTTTGTGACTCAGGCAGGGTTCGAGAGAACAAACTAACAAAATTATGAAGAATTATTAAGAAACAAAGTTTTACCTTTACAATAAGTATTTAAAATGGCGTCCTCCTTCCTGTGACTTCGTACGGATGGAGGTGCACACGTTTCTTCAGTGCTCTGTGTGTAGTGCTGCGTGAGACACCTGCCTGCTGTGACAACTTATGAACCGATATCCTCAGGCTTCTTAATGCAAACCGAAATATCGTTGACTTTCTCATCGGATAACACTGAAGGCCGTGAGGCTTCCGCAACTGAACCAGTCTTTCGGAATTTGGAAATTAACTCCCACAAAGTGTTACGATGTGGAACAACATCACCGTTAGGTAACTTTTCTGCAAATTCTGCCTGACCCTCTTGGTATATATTACCTGCACTACGAAACATGTGTTCCAGCAAAAAAAAACTCATCCCACAAGTGACAAAAACATCGTAGAACCAAATCCACTTACTTCTCAAAAATGACGAGCTTACAACAAAGCAGAAGGATGACGTGCTGCTGATGTAATACCCACATCAAACATCATGTAGGCCATTTATACGAATTAACAATCGGACCGCTATTCATGGTTTATATTGAATTTGCAGAGGTGCACAGTGACTTTTGAGACAATGTGAACTTTTGGGACAATTTGCAAAGGTGCACAGTGACGTTTGGGACAATTTGCAGAGGTGCACAATGATTTTAGGACAATTTGCACTTTTGGGACAATTTGCGGAGGTGCACAGTGACTTTTGGGACAATTTGCACTTTTGGCACAATTTGCGGATGTGCACAATGACTTTTGGGACAATTTTCACTTTTGGGACAATTTGCAGAGGTCCACAGTAACTTTTGGGACAATTTGCGGAGATACACAGTGACTTTTGGGACAATTTGCACTTTTGGGACAACTTGCGGAGATACACAGTGACTTTTGGGACAATTTGCACTTTTGGGACAATTTGCGGAGGTGCACAGTGACTTTTGGGACAATTTGCACTTTTGGGACAATTTGCAGAGGTGCACAGTGACTTTTAGGACAATTTGCACTTTTGGGACAATTTGCAGAGGTCCACAGTGACTTTTGGGGAAATTTTCACTTTTGGGACAATTTGTCGAGGTGCACAGTGACTTTTAGGACAATTTGCACTTTTGGGACAATTTGCAGATGTCTACAGTGACTTTTAGGACAATTTGCGGAGGTGCACAGTGACTTTTGGGACACCCTGTAGAACAACAGATTGAACACTTATAAAGTGAGAAAATGATGCTTGTGGTCTGCTATTTTAACAAGGAACTTGGTCATAGTCGGCCATTCAGCCCATCATGCCTTTATAACACCAACAGCAAGCAGATATATAATTAATACATCCACACGAAAGCTAGCATACCTGCAAGTCCTGCCAATATCCCGGTACCCTGCCAATATCGAACCCGAACAGCTTCGAGTTCTCGGTACTGATAGGGAATATTCCTTTTTAAACAAGTTGCCTTTTGATTACGACTGTACTCACTGGTTTCACCCATGTACTCACTGCCTTTTATATTTATTTTGTTTGTATTCAAAATATAAAACCACATTCTGTCTAAAACCTATAACCCACTTGTTATCCTGTACTCCTCTCTTGTTGTCTGCTCTGAATTATTTTGTCTGATTCTCCCCAAGGCCAGCCGAAAGTCACCATGTTCTCTCTTGTTTGTTCTCCCAGCCCTCTCCACTCCCAACGAAAGCATATACAGTAAATGTCAGAAAAATGTAAACTTAGCTTAGTGCAAATCATTGTGGATGTTTACCATCTCAGTAATTTGGACTCCGTGGTGCCATGTTAAAATAAAGGTTCTCTGATCAAGAGTACTTTCGTTGTAGACAGTGAAATTAATTGTGTCTTATGATTTGAGTAACAGGATTTAAAACCAAGTCGGTACAAGCAAAAAATTCTACAACAGTACCTTATCAAATTGCAATCTAAACCAATGTACTCTTTCTGCTGCCACGACCTTCTGGAGAGACCATTGGCATTATATGCATGAACTAGTCTATGACTGTAAGACCCCTACCTTTAGTACCGACCGAAATTCCCTCTTCTTTATTACCTTCGCATTCTGCGAAAGGTTATGTTTTGGTCGGCGTGTATTTATTTATTTATTTATTTATTTGTAATCTTGTGATTCGTATAACTCAAAAAGTATTAAACCGAATTGCATGAAATTTGGTGGGATGATTAGTTATTAGCCAGGAAGCATTCGATTAGATTTTGAGATCGTTCGGGTCAAAGGTCAAGGTGAAGGTCACGAAAAGGTCAAAATTGTCTTTTTACGATAACACGGTCAATTTTTATTCAATTTGCATGCAACTAACGCCAAAATGTTCAGAATTCAACGCCTCATCTTGTGATATGCAATATGACATAATGACGCCCATACTCTTGTTACCGGTTAGGGGTCAAAGGTCAGGGGGGTCACGACCTTGAAAAATATGCGGTTTTTGTCATAACGCAGTCAATTCTTGTCCGCTTTACATGAACCCAGCACCAAAATGTTCAGAATTTAATGCCCAATCTTGTGACACAATGACGTCATAACACATGTCACCGGTTGGGGTAAAATGTCGGGGGGGGGGTCACGCCCTTGAAAAATATGCGGTTTTCGGCATAACTCAGTCAATTCTTATTCGATTTGCATGAAACCAGCATCAAACGAGATTACCTTCTCTTGTTGAAACGTTGTATTCACCAAGCTTGCGAGTGAAGACTCGCCAAAACGACGTGAGTTGATTGTTGTTTAGTCCGTAGCCCCCAAAAGTCGGGGGGGGGTCATGACATTATAGATATGTGGTTTGTGTCATAAGACCATTCATATGAAACCAGTTCCCCACACTCATACCAAGAACAAAAAAAGTAGTGGCGGCGAAGGTATGCGCTCTATGAGTGGCCGTTCTAGTTCCAAGACTGTGTCTCCTGGTCCTATCAGTGTCGATTCTGTTATTAACTTCTTACCTCTGGCACCGAAGGTGGAAGGAGGTTATGTTTTCACCAATGTTTGTCTGTTTGTCTGTTTGATTGTGTGCAGCATATCTCAAAAAGGTATGGATGGATTCGGATGAAATTTGGTGGAGCTGTTGGGTGTGTGACAAGACCAACTGATTAGATTTTGGTGAAGATCCAGATCCCGATCCGGCTCCGAGAATTTTTTTAAGTGTTTCTTCACCATTGAGAGATGGGGCCAAAAACGATATGTAGCATGATATTTCAAAAAGTTGTGGACGGATTCGGACGAAACTTGGTGGACACGTTGGGTGTGTGACAAAGACGAATTGATTCAATTTTTGGTGAAGATCCTAATCTGAAACCGGATCCGAGATTTATTTAATATTTTAAGTGATTCCTCACCATTGAGAAATAGGACGAAAAACGATCTATAGCATGATATTTACCCTTGCCGAAGGAGAGGGTATTGCATTTGGGTCCATTTGTTTGTCTGTCTGTTTGTTTATCCACACAGAAGTTTCGTGTTTTTCTCTGCAACTGCTTGTCGGATTGATCCGAAATTTTCACCATTGGTGCGACTACTCATGTAGAATGTCACAATGATAACGATGACGTCATAGGTCACGTGGTATGGCAGCCATATTGCAAAAACGGGAAAAATTTGGACCTCTGTATCGCTGAAACCACACCAAGGAAAAAATCGAAACTTAGCACATAGCAAGTACTCCTCATGGGAAATGAGGATGTTTTTTATGACGTCATCGATGCCTTAGTTATAATGTCATAATTGCACATGTAGAAGGCTACATCCAATCACAATGAAAAATTTTGAGTCATCTACGGCTAAAATAGTCCATTAAAAAATTTTTGATGACATTATCGATCACGTGATTTGGTAGCCATATTGTTATTTTTTTAACCTTCAAATATTTTCTTCGATGAAATTGTCATGGCTCGTGGTCCTGAAATCCATTTCAATGCAAGGTTCATGGTGCCGAGACTGAGATCCATCTCAATGCAGGGCTCGTGGTGCGGATACGGAGAAATATCGCAATGCAGGACTCATCGTGCCATGAATGAGATCCATCTCAATGCAGGGCTCATCGTGGTGAGATCCATCTCAATGCAGGGATGATGGTGCCAAGACAGGGATCCATCTTGATGTAGTGCTCATGGTGCCGAGACCGAGATCCATCTTGATGCAGGGCTCATGGTGCCGAGACCGAGACACATCTTGATGCAGGGATCATGGTGCCGAGACCGAGATACATCTTAATGCAGGACTCATGGTGCCAAGAACCATCTTAATGCAGCACTCGTGGTGCCGAGACTGGGATCCATCTCAATGAAGGGTCATGGTGCCGAGATCCATCTCGATGCAGTGCTCACAGTGCCAAGATCCATCTTAATGCAGCGCTAATGGTGCCAAGAGTGAGGTCCATCTCAATGCAGGGCTCATGGTGCCAAGGCTGGGATCCATCTCAATGCAGTGCTCATAGTGCCGAGATCCATCTTAATGCAGTGCTTATTGTGCCAAGATCCATCTCAAAGCAGGGCTCCTGGTGGCAAAACTGGGATCCATCTCAATGTAGGTTCATGGTGCTGAGATCCATCTCAATGCAGTGATCATGGTGCCATAACTGAGATGCATCTCAATTCAGGGCTAATGGTGCCGATACCGAGATCCATCTCACTGCAAAGCTAATGGTGCCGATACCGAGATCCATCTCACTTCAGGGCTCATGGTGTCGAGACCGAGATCCATCTCACTGCAGTGGTCATGGTGCCGAGACCGAGATCCATCTCACTGCAGAGCTCATGGTGCAGTGACAGAGATCCATCTCACTGCAGGGCTCATGGTGCAGTGACCGAGATCCATTTCACTGCAGGGCTCATGGTGCATTGACTGAGATCCATCTTAATGAAGGGCTCATTGTGACGAGACTGAGATCCATCTCGATGCAGGCTCATGGTGATGAGATCCATCTCAATGCAGGGTAATGGTGCTGAGACTGAGATCCATCTCTACGCAGAGCTCATTGTGCCATCATTTGGATCCATCTTAATTCAGGGCTCATGGTGCCATGACAGATCCATCTCAATGCAGGGCTCATAGTGCCATGACTGAGATCCATCTCAATGCAGGGCTCATGGTGCCATGACTGAGATCCATCTCAATACACGGCTCATGGTGCCATCCATGCCTAAGATCCATCTCAATGCAGGGCTCATGGTGCCATGACAGATCCATCTCAATGCAGGGCTCATAGTGCAATGATTGAGATCCATCTCATTGCAGGGCTCATGGTGCCATGACTGAGATCCATCTCAATGCAGGGCTCATGGTGTCATGACTGAGATCCATCTCAATACACGGCTCATGGTGATGAGATCCATCTCAAGGCAGCAATCATGGTGCCGAGACTGAGATCCATCTGAATACAGGGTAATGGTGCTGAGACTGAGATCCATCTCTATGCAAAGCTCATTGTGCCATCATTTGGATCCATCTTAATTCAGGGCTCATGGTGCCATTACAGATCCATCTCAATGCAGGGCTCATAGTGCCATGACTGAGATCCATCTCAATGCAGGGCTCATAGTGCCATGACTGAGACCCATCTCAATGCAGGGCTCATAGTGCCATGACTGAGATCCATCTCAATGCAGGGCTCATAGTGCCATGACTGAGACCCATCTCAATGCAGGGCTCATGGTGCCATGACTGAGATCCATCTCAATACACGGCTCATGGTGCCATCCATGCCTAAGATCCATCTCAATGCAGGGCTCATGGTGCCATGACAGATCCATCTCAATGCAGGGCTCATAGTGCCATGACTGAGATCCATCTCAATGCAGGGCTCATGGTGTCATGACTGAGATCCATCTCAATACACGGCTCATGGTGCCAAGAACGAGGTCCATATCAATGCAAGCTGCCCTCTGAAAGAAAGGTGTTTCTGACCTGGCTCTTAAAGAACCTTGGAGGGAGCGGACCATTCCCAAACATTCGGGAAAAATGGGGGAAAAGGTTCAATAACCGAAGATAAGGAGCATTTTAGCAACCACGAGAAGAATGTCGTGACCGCTCGCTGCTCGGTTCATTTCCTCACTTGCATGCTTTATATACCGTAAACACGGACGTCTTTGAGAACACTCCCTTGGGATCCCATCCGTTGCGTTTTCTTTATCTCTCTGTTCCGTCACCTTCCCTCTGTTCAGCGTCCCATGGAGCACACGCGAGTTTCCCTCATTGTGGGCTTCCTTGAGAAATCCTCCGAAAGGAAACATTGGAATAACTTTCCTTTTAATCATCTTCAAACAGTCTCAAAACCCGTTAAGATCACAACTCGCACAAGCAGTTTAATCCCTTGAAAGTATTCCAACCTCGTTCCTTCCTCTCAAACCACCTCTGTTTGCAAATATTAATACGACATGTTTGCCGTTTTCAATGACGACACAGCTTATATGTTACCACTCAAACTTTTACTAGTTACATTTTTTTCAGCCATTTCATGTCAGCAGAAACACACTTGAGCGAGGGTCGTGGATTACCGGTTTTCGGCATTCTCTGTGCCCTTGTCGTCAACGACAACTGGATCTGTGGAAGGGTCTCAGAGAGCTTCAGAATAATGAAAATATAAATTCCTATCGACTTGGGTTTTTGTCATCGCATGTGCTTTATTTAAATGTGGGAAATTAAATTGTGTTGATGGTAATTGCAGAAAATATACAAATCCTATTATTGTTTAACAGTGGGTTCGACAACCGAAGTCTGCAGTGTCCCACACTAATCTCCATGATACTGGCTGGTTGGAGGTGGAGGGTCGGCCCATGGACGTGCACACAACCGTGAAGTCGTCGCATGATCATCTTGGAACTCGCAAAATGAATGTACACGTACTATACAGATGGTGCACACAGAGAAAACACCGTTTTCGATTCATTTTGCATCTCAGTGAGTACCTCATACAGGGTACATGACATGTAAATAGAACTTGTGCCAGAGAATCAATTAAAACCATTACAACCAAATATTCAAACAAAAATTAATGTATTGTAATTTTTGAAGAAACAAGCTCGAATGAGCTAAGATCCTCGTCCTCTTAATGATGACGTCATAAAAACGAATATGACGTCATTGTGATGCATCAGGTTTGCGATAAATTATCTGTGCTAATGCCTGGCTTGATTCCCGCAAACAAAATTCAAACAGCTTGCCTAGTATCGGAGATAATGGTATAGGCGATTTCCATTAGCGGCGATATTATGACGTCAACTTTTTTTCTAGGAGGAATTTTCAAAACCGGAGATGGGTACTGTCTGCACAGGGTATTTTTACATATATATGCCAAGTTTCAGGAAGTTTCGATGAAAACTGTAGGCTGTGAAACAAACTAGGTTCGGAGATAATGGTATAGGCAATTTCCATTAGCGGCGATATTATGACGTTAACTTTTTTTTCTAGGAAAAATTTCCTAAATCGGTGATGGTTACTGCCTGCGCGTGAGCTTTCTGCATATACCTGGCAAGTTTCACGAAGATCCGATGAAAATTCTGGGTTGTGAAACAAAAAATGTCAAAAAATAGGAATGACGTCATAAAAATTGAAATGACGTCATAGTGATGTATCATACGTGCGGTAATTCATCTCTGCTAATACCCTGTTCGATTCCCGCAAACAGAATTCAAAAAGCTTGCCTAGTTTCGGAGATAATGGTATAGGCAATTTCCATTAGCAGCGATATTATGACGTTAACTTTTTTTCTAGGAAGAATTTCCAAAATCGGAGATGGTTACTGTCTGCGCGTGGGCTTTCTGCATATACATGGCAAGTTTCACGAAGATCCGATGAAAATTCTGGGTTGTGAAACAAAAAATGTCAAAAATAGGAATAAACGTCATAAAAATTGAAATGACGTCATAGTGATGTATCATACGTGCGATAATTAATCTCTGCTAATACCCTGTTCGATTCCCGCAAACAGAATTCAAAAAGCTTGCCGAGTTTCGGAGATAATTTTTTGGGCGATTTCCATTAGCGGAGATATTTTGACGTCATAACTTTTTTTCTAGGAGGAATTTTCTAAACCGGAGATGGTTACTGTCTGCACAGGGTATTTTACATATATACGCCAAGTTCCAGGAAGTTTCGATGAAAACTGTAGGCTGTGAAACAAAAAAGTCCACAAGAACAACAACGTGAGTAAGACTTCGAGATCCTCCAAGAGGATCTAAAAATCTGAACTTTAAAAAAAAACACAAGAATGCTTCTGGCAAAGGAATTATTCCATCCATTGGGACCATACTCTGTGCAGAGCGTTGGTGCTGCCAAAGCAGTTTCCTTGGCTATTGGGCACAATTATGGACGGGTCGCCATTCCGACACAGTATACCAGCATGCAAGTACTCATTTTGCCGACCTCGGAAGGATGACAAGTCGAGTTAACCCCACCTGGTATTAATTCAACAGCTGAGCAGGATTTGAACTCAGGACCCTAGGATCCCAAGCCCACCACCCTAACCATTAAGCCAACACCAGGTATATATTGGCTGTCTGCAACAAAGGCTAAGCGAGTGTGATAATAACACGGAGTCCTCTTACTCATGACTTGTGATACAATTGAGGGTTCTGAAGCGTCACTCGTGATACCCTCTCCCACCACCACTTGGAGCGGCATTACACGGTACACATTTACGAAGATATAATTTGTGGACCCCCACCTTCGGAATTCCTGGTGAGGGGCAGCAAATGAAATCCATACAACCCTTGTCTTATGATCGGTCGTCCTCTTGGCAAGTTTGATTGGTTGAGATTGCATAACTAGTGACCGAATACATCGATATACGGATGTCAAAATGCGTAGATTGTGTGGCGACAGATTGACAGGGGTCCTCATTTTGCTATTATTGTGTTTTGCCTGGGGCCACTAAATGACTAACGCCGCCCTTGCATTTGTCGTTGTGCGAAGTTTATTTTGCGGTCTCTTGGTTTCGGGTCTCATGGTCATGGTCAAAATTGACACTTGCAATTCCACGGGGTTTCCGCAAATCTCACGGGATTATGAGTTGGACAGGAGACCGTGAAGGGCCATTTTAAAATCACTCTATAGTGTCTGAGCTTTTGTAGCTACGTGAAAGGTAATATTAAATGATACCCAACCCCATTCCTCAGTGGGTGTTGGGAGGTGTTTTAGGCCCCCACAAAAAAATATACGGGGCAACGCCGGGTACCCCTGCGAGTATAAAATAGATTTATTAATAATGTTACGGGCCCAGGTTGGAGGGGGTGCTATGAAAATGGGGGTATCACCGGTTCCCCCCAGACTCACCGGGAATCGAAGCTGTCGCACGAATAAGTCCGTGTCATGGTGGGTCGCTTTAACACCAACAATTTCACCACGTGACCCAGTGTCCTCTGTCTGACTACTGCTTAACTGGGGTACACGCAATCTCCTTATCAGGGAATAATGCCCTCGGCAGTTGTGCTACTTTTATCTTTATTGGATCTTGATTGAGGTGACTAAACATTCCACGAGCACATCACCGGACTGATGTGAGAGCCAATCCGCTGGGGAATTATAATGTCTCGGTTAATTGATGTACGGACATTGCTTGACCAATGGAAGAAAGGACAACCACGCTCAGATTGTAAATATAATTCAACAACAATTATTTATTTATAAGAAGCAATGTGGGGGATGGGAAAGGAGGGAAGGGAACTCACGGGCTGTAATGGAGTCAAATGGCAACTGGGGCAGTAAAAGGGGAAATGCAATAAAAAGGAATCAATGTCTGTATTTACAAAAAGAAAAGAAAATGCACAAGTCGCACTTAGCTTAACCTACCCCTTACCTACCAGATAACACGACAGAGTACCCATCAGTCAGACACTCACACATGGGGAGGCAATTATGAAGGGTTGGGTGGCCTCAGCCTACTGGTACGTGCCTACGTGGAACCGTCTCCCTCCCCAGCTTGGTACCACTCTCCCTGCCGCTCTCCGGAACGGCCCAGACACTGCACTCAACAACAGAGGGTCCATGAGCTTCGTTGGAACCACACACCAAAGTGTCCCGGACCAGGGAAGACAACGAGTTGATGACCAGGGCAGAGAGAGGGTGAAGCAGAGCGTCAGGTGCAGCTTTATAGTCCCTTGGGCAGGCGGGGACAATGAGCCACATGTCAGATCTTCTGAGGTGGCCTGGGGCCAGCTATTGGGCCATGGTAGATCTTACAAGCTAGCCCCATACCAGCCACTGGGGAATGCCCCCCCGCAGACCCCCCAATTCTGCTGCCCGTCCGGATATGCACTCAGTTGGCCCTTCCGGCTGTCAGCAGGAGCGGAGCTCCGCACTTAACATGGGGAAATCACTTTTACCCCCTTGCACCCTGGACGAACCCCACATGTCTAAAAATGTCCACGCCACACGTCATTCATTACGCGCTAATGGTGCTATTATCCAAATTGGTTGAGAGGGGGTGTCACCAACCCAACCCAACACATTTAATTACATACCCTGACAAGGAAGGTGCTGCTCTTAACATACATTACGTAAATAACTATTCTAAGAGTCTACGTGCTGTGTGCGTTTCAATTTCGGCAAACGGTTTATAAATCCGTCACAATACTTTATGTATTGACTTCCGACACACACTACGAGCTAAAAGGTTGCTGCTGTGATTTGGCTTTGTTTCCCATCTTGTTGCTGTTCTAATTTAAGATCCTTAAGAAATAAAGTTATTTAAAAATTTTACAAAAGAGAGAACTTGTTCGAATCAGAGGCCACAGTTACCTCGCAACCCGTCGGGCCGCAGAGTTATCTGCGGCCAGCTGCCTTGGGGCCAGAGGTCTGGTAAAGGTCCGAGGAGCTCCCTCGTGATAAACCCAGACCCTGGATCCGTATTAGAATATATTTTCAGAATGTAAGGTTAAAAGCCATTACAAGATGGGTGTCGATGTCCGTCGGTCTGTTAATATTTCAGCGTTTTTAACTCCCTCCATCATGACTGGACCGATTATTTTTGAAACTGACCATCAGAGCCACTCGGATCTATTATTTAATTTGCACGTTGATGGCGTTCCCGTTTAAATATACAGTATCTTGAGAACGTAACGGTATTTTACGAACGACAGCGAGTGAAATGCGACACAAATACTCCGCAGTGTGGTGTAGTGGCGTACGTGGGCAGGGCACAATGCGGGGAGCGTTGTGGGGGCGTGGAGGTGTGGTGTTGGTGGTCACGTGTCCGCAAGGCTTATAGGTGTTTGCGCCGCTTGAGGCGTGTTTGTAGTCTGCAGTAGTGTGCATTCGGACGGGCAATAAACAGAGTTCGACAACCCTCACGACTATCCGAGTCCCACTGCCCTCCGGACACTACACGCAGGTTACCCATCTGATATCGAGAGTGGTGCACAACGCCAGTTGGGGTTTATATTCATGCAATGATCCCTAAAAATTGGATATTTTGGGATGGAAAACTGCTCGGATCTTCGTCGCAAAATTTGCTCGATCGATGACGTCACAGCAACGATGACGCACTCCAAGATGGCCGCCGCGAGTTTCGTGTGCCGCCACAGGAAAGAAACCACCAGCATGACCTTTCCATTATTTATTTATTAAAAAATGTAAATATATATATATATATTTCTATTTCTGTGGTGTATCCATTGAAGCATTTGCGTCGAATTCTATTTTTGTCTTTGATGTCCATCAAATCGTTTTCAAAACGGGGAAAACAAAATCGACGCAGAACAATAGTGTTTCAAGAACATTGTGTTGTTGCTGAGCGTTAACGGGCCCTCACTTACTGCAGTCACGCTAGGTCACGTGGCACTCCTCAAAGCCAATCGCTGGCCGAGTTTAATTCGGTGACTGTCGGTGCGGTTGGTTCTATTTTCAATTTTTTTTCTTTGATGTCCACGAAATCGTTTTCAAAATGGGGGGGGGGGGGAAATCGAGGCAGAACAATTGTGTTTGAGGAACTTCGCTTGAAGGGTACCTTACCTCAGATCGCTTTCCCGCAGAGCATTAACGGCCACAGTCACATGACACGCTAGATCACGTGGCACGCTCTTAGCCAATCGCTGGCCGAGTTTAAGTGAAGTGACCACATCGGTGCGGTTTTTTCGTGAAGGAGTTTGACGATGCTGGACGGTTTGATCAAGTAAATCCTTCGTTTATCGTTGTCCTTGTTGTCTGTTGTGTCCGTCAGCACGTGTGGTCAACGCGTACCTGGGCTTTTTATTTTTTCAGTCATCCCACCCCCACCCCGGGCTGGCAAGAAGGCCAAGAGAGGAGGATTAAATGAGGTTTGAACATTTGCTTCTAAGCTGTCTAGCTTGGGTTCGAATCCCGATAAACTGTCCTCCCAATGTTTCACAGGAACGGTGAATTCATCAATATGTGTGCCGTCCCTCAGATGGATGTTAAGCTGGGCGTCCCATCTGCCCGTATTGGTGTTCGTTAAAGATCCCGTGGTCCTTTGAGAAGAGTCGGTGAGCTATCGCCGACACTGTGAACAAATTCTAAATTCCTGCCGTGTCTTCCCTGTGTCGTCGTGGCGACTCCTCCAGGATTGTAGCCCGGGCCAAGAAACTGCCGTGGCAGCCATTTTTCCCATTTTGGCGTGAAAACGATCGTCCATTTTCCCCACCACCGTTTTAGTATTTCGCGCCAAAATATGAACTTTTCGTTTACTTCACTGTTATTTTCTTTCCCTTTCCTATGTGCGTCCTCGTTTCAATAATCCAATGATTGAGTTGTAAAACAAAGGACCCAGCGTGGCGTTTTGGTTCCTTTCAGTGGCGTGCAGAGGTCTGGTGATGCCCGGGGCAAATCTTGATTGTATGCCCCAAAGACTCAAGTATAAGGCCTAATATACTGAGAAATATTATGAGAAAGGAAAACATTTTCAATATATAAACACAGTTGAACATGAAATAAACGCTTTATTCGATTTTAATGTAAATCAATCAAATTTATTAAGTTCTTTTCCCCAAATGATCCCTCCTGTCACAAAACACCTGAACTACACTTTTTACATCAGCTGTGAGAAATTCTTTTTCAATGCTTATTAAAGCCAGGTTCGTCAGTCGCTCCTGTGACATAGAAGACCTCAGATATGTTTTTATTAATTTCAGTTTTGAAAATGACCTTTCACAGCTTGCGACTGAAAATGCAATTGTAAGCAGTAATCTGTATGAAACACACAGCGTCGGAAAGACATCCCTCCCATACTGCAGTGAAGACTCAAGAGAATCTTTAGGATCAGGGGGGAACTATATTCCCTCCAGCTCGAAGGAGCATCACAAAATCGATAATTTCGTCATACAACTGAATTGCAACCACATCATTGTCATAATAATTTGCAAAATCTGAACATTCCTTTTTAATTTCTCTCTTTCTTGTTCATCTTCAATCACTACTGAATTCAAGTTCAGAAGAAAATAAAATCGGTCACTGAGTCTTTGAAGACGGACACTGCGGTCTTCAATTTCAGTTTTTAATCTGTTCACAATCTCTACCATTACTCTATTCATTTATTCTTGTGCTGTCAGTCCACTATCTCTTGCTGACTCTCCAGGCATTATTATCTTGCCAAAACGAAGTTTTTGCAAGATCTGTTACTTGGTAAGTTTTTTTTTTTTTTGTTTGTTTGTCTGTAATCATTGGATTTTTCACCTTTATATCACTCTGTAGAGCACAATTCTCATCGGAAACTCTTGTGGGTACACATATCGTAGTATTATTACAATACCCTTCAGCACACATAAAGGTCAAGTTCAAAGGTTAAGGTCACTTTGCAGTAAATCATGGAGGTCGACGAAACCCTTATTTTTTGAGTAATTTTAATTGAATCATCTCCAAACTTTATGGGAATGTAGTATATGGTCTGGTGCTCAGCTGATTAGTTTTTGGTGGCGATTGGCCTTGACCTTCATGGTTAGCGCCTGAGGTCAAACATATTTGACCTCAAGGTCAAATTTTCAAGTTTTACGAACCATATCGTGTAGTACCTCAAATTGAACACCTCGATGAGTGCTTTCTAGATATGTCATCTTGAGACATTATGATGTCATTTGGTGACGTTATGAGGAAAATGCATATTTTTCATGGTTACTCTGTAGAACGACTCTCATCGGAATCTCTCGTAGGCAGATATTCCTCAAGGAGTCGCTCCTGGTGGATAGCAGCTCTGTTCACCTCAGTGTGACCTTAAAGAAGTCACACGTGGTCACCTTTTGGCAAGATACGGGTCACCCTGCGGGTGACATTGGTTTATTCTTCTTCTCCTTGTTCGTGCAATTGGTATTCCCCAATTTTCACAATATTCATTGGTTAAATCTATTGCATTGTGGATAATTTCGTCATTCTTCAAATTCAAGATATGAATAAGTCCTCTCAGATCACAAGAAGCTTCATGGAACCCCATTTTCGGATCCTGCAAACGTTTTGAGACTTTCTCCGCTGATGATAAAACTGAGTACCAAAAATTTAATAAAGCTATAAACGGGAACTGTTGAAGAGTTCACTAGCAATCCTACATCAGATTTAGTTTCCCTTGAAAATTCTCCTTCCAGCAGGCTTTGAAGGCTTGCAATAACGTTGTCACACTCTTCGTGGATTACTTGCACAGCATCATGGCTGGAATTCCATCTTGTGTCACACTGTCTTTTCACAGTCCGAGTGACAAAAGATTTTAACACTTCCCAACGAGAAGTAGATGAAGAAAAAAAAGTATAGAGTTTTTCCAGCATGCCAAAAAATGTAACAACAACAGGTTGCACCTCACTTGCATGGACACAGGCCAAATTGAGGCTGTGGTTCTCGCAGTTCAGAAACACAGCTTTTGGGTTAACTTCAAGAATTTTTTGTTGAACACCTCCTCTCACTCCAGCCATAACTGCTGTGTTATCATATGCTTGACCATGACAGTCATTCATGGAAATCTTGTCTTCTTCCAATTTTTCCTGAATTTTATTTACCAGGCTGACTGCATCATTCTTGTTGACTTGAAAAAATCCCAGAAATATCTCCTTTATTTCTACTTTTCTGTTTTCATCAATATGAACGGAACGCAGAATTTCAGAAACCTGATCTTCATGGGCAATATCTGGAGTTGAATCCAGCATTATGCTAAAATATTTTGCGTCCTTAATTTCGGAAATTATATTTTTATTGACAGTTTCACCAAGAAGATTGATTATTTCCTTTTGAATTATGTTGGACAAGTAGGTGACACTTTTTAGTTTCTCTTTCCCTCTCTACAAGTGTTTTGCTAAGATGTCATCAGATTTGGCCAAAAGTCTGATTGTTGCGAGAAAGTTTCCTGTATTTTCACTGACTGTCTCCCCTGGCTCTGATAACCCAGATATTCCTTCTCCTCAATGTCCACGATAGGCCAGATTCTGTTTTTCCAGAAAGGATATAACCTCGACAATCCGTTCAGTTATAGCTTTCCATCTTTTCTTTTCAGCAGACATTTGCTGTTGAAGTTCAGCATCTATCGTAGTTGAATGATGGAGTCGAACTACGAGGTTCAGGTATTCCCTCATGTGAGCTCGATGAGAAGGGCTTTTCTCATGGTCAGGTATTCTTGGATTTAATTTTCTCCTAGAGGAGAAACCGTCTTCCTTTCCAAAGTTTGACACAGACGACAAATGCTCCTTTGAAAACAAAAAGCAAACAAAACAGTAGCATGCTTTCCGATATGGAGAGTATAACAACCATTTTCTCTCCACAATTTCTCCGTTTGTGGAAACTTTATCAAACCACTGTTTGGAAAATGATCTCCCATCCTTCTCAGCAAATGGACTACTTTTATTCTGATATCTTTCAGGGCCATGTTGTAATATTGTCATCTTCAAATGATCTGGAATAGGTTTCTTCAAACAGCCAAGATTGCTTCTTTGCAAAAATATGATAAAATCTTTATTTTCTTCACATGGATCATCACCTGACAACGAGACTGAGGAGAGAGAGTATTATGTTCTGACCGAGCTGAATCCGTATCAGAAAAATCCTTCTCTGCACCCACATCATCTTTTACTTCTCCAGGTTCTCCTACTTCTTCTTTACTTCTTTTTATTCATGCATCGAATGCCCCTCTTTGATGGGACTCATCTTCGACTCTGCCCCTCTTTTTTTCCTGTTCTGTGCTCCACTCGGTTGTACTTTCTTCATCTGAGACATCTGAAAAAAAAATATATGTACAAAGTGATTACTAACTTACACACTTCTGAGACAAGCTTATTTTCTCTTGAACAAATATTCATTCTTGTATTTGTAGATAATAAGAGAACAAAAAATCTTAATTGGAGATAAAACCATTAAACCATTAAAATTAAAACAATAATATTGTTATAGATAACAGCTCCACCACCAACTCCCTGCGTGTTGCCAACGCGGCTTTTTATAGCCTGAGAGGAGAAGCCGTTGGAGGTTTCGCCACCCGAAATCGGCGCTTCCCCCCTTTCACCTCTGAACCTTCACCCCAGGCTGGCTCCGCCCCTTTCACCTCTGATTGGCTGGCCTTTTCCAGGGCAAAGCCCCTCTTGATCAGTTTATGCAAATCAGCCGTTTGGACGGCTGATTGCACACGGACGCTGGAATGTGGCTCCCCCTGTTGCGCCGCGAGTTTGTAACAACGGCATTTTGCCGCTGTTTCCTGAGCAGGGCGCTGTGTTGTGGAGAATAAACTATACTGCAATCATTCTGAAACTCGATAATAATAAGCACACAAAATACTCGTAACATTTCATTTTCTATCTCAAAAACCGTAAGACGCATGAGAAAATGGGAAGAAAATGGTAAACAATCGGTCAGTTGCAGATGGATAAACCATATTTCATTTCTTTGTTCCTTCGTATCAAATTATTTCACACTGATTCTCCAATGATAATTTTGTGCAATTTATATCATAGACTTGCAAATTAGTGGTATCTGTATTCGAATATTAACATGTTAAGGAATAAATGTCTCCTATTCCGAGATTGAATGCCATAGCAGTCCTCTGATCATCCAGGCTTCACTCTTACGACATCCCATGTAAATATTTCATTAAATATCACCAAAAAACCTATAAAAAACGTAGTTGCACCCGTTCTAGAGCTATTCACTGACCTGAGTAGGTAAAAAAAACGAATCTAGATGCACAAAAAGCTGAAGAAAAGACGAGTTATGACTCGAGGAAATGCAGGAACGAACAGCCACGTCTGCTTGTTGCTTTTGATGGTTGCACCACGTACATCATGCGCATGCGTGTGGGGGAATGGGGAGAAGCACCATTTTCTCTAGACAGAAAGGGTACACCATGTTCAAGGAATAAAGGGCTAACAACTGCCTCTGCAGTGTGGTGAGCCTCCAAAAATTGATTTATCACTGCTGAAATTTTAAAATTACTATCTTATTTCCTTCTCTGATTGAATGCCCCCATCCAATGGATGCACGGGGCCAACGCACCGTCGCCCCCCCCCCTCTGCACGCCACTGGTTCCTTTTGAAACGAAGTGGGAGAGTTAAGGCAAACATAATAATATATGTATATTTTTTTAACAGCGTCTCGCGAAGCGAACGCTGCTCTCAGAGAGCTCGGCCTTCTTCTTCTTCTTCTTCTTCTTCTTCTTCTTCTTCTTCTTCTTCTTCTTCTTCTTCTTCTTCTTCTTCTTCTTCTTCTTCTTCTTCTTCTTTTTCTTCTTCTTCTTCTTCTTCTTCTTCTTCTTCTTCTTCTTCTTCTTCTTCTTCTTCTTCTTCTTCTTCTTCTTCTTCTTCTTCTTCTTCTTCTTCTTCTTCTTCTTCTTCTTCTTCTTCTTCTTCTTCTTCTTCTTCTTCTTCTTCTTCTTCTTCTTCTTCTTCTTCTTCTTCTTCTTCTTCTTCTTCTTCTTCTTCTTCTTCTTCTTCTTCTTCTTCTTCTTCTTCTTTCTCTCTCTCTTCTTCTTCTTCTTCTTCTTCTTCTTCTTCTTCTTCTTCTTCTTCTTCTTCTTCTTCTTCTTCTTCTTCTTCTTCTTCTTCTTCTTCTTCTTCTTCTTCTTCTTCTTCTTCTTCTTCTTCTTCTTCTTCTTGTTCTTCTTCTTCTTCTTCTTCTTCTTCTTCTTCTTCTTCTTCTTCTTCTTCTTCTTCTTCTTCTTCTTCTTCTTCTTCTTCTTCTGACAAAACCTTTATATTAGGAATCGGATCCCACAGCACGAACGGTGGGTGTGTCGGACTCGGACACGTTGGCATTTCCCGTGGGAGATTGCCAAAAAGCCAGTGCAAGCATTTAATTTGATTGGCAGGGGACGAATGCACTGCCGACCACCCCTGTGGAGGCAGAAGGCTTGCTGAGACTGCTCATGGGAAGCCAAAGTCCAGTAGAGCGAGGACGTAGTAAACATCCTCGCCCGCTGCCCAGGCAAAGGAGCACTGGTTAGGGGAAGGGTATAGCATTAGATAGACCGGCCCCATGGAGGCACGAGGAGCAGTCCTCCATGTGGGCCCGGGAACACGAGTTGTGGGAGTTTGGTTAGAAATTAGAAACCGAATGGGCAAATGAGACCGTTTCCGGCTGCGAGAGCCTGGTAGGGCTTGGCTCGGGGAGCTGTGGCCCAACAGAGGAGCGGGATTTGGGTCACAGCGCGTCGCCTTGGGGTCGTCACCCCACCCTTCACCCGTGGCTTATACAAGGAGGAGCGTGGATCTGCTCGCTCTCTTCTTCGCCACCTTCTTCTATGCTCATCTCGGCTCTGCGTTGGCTGCTCCTCGTTGCCTCTGCCCTTCGCTGGCTTTTCAGTCGTGGTTGGTGTGCGACTGAGACGTGCTTATTCCGGAGGACCAGTGTGGAGCGCACGTTTCCACGAGCCTCGGCAAAGTGACTAAGCCAGAGATAATGCGCCAACTCACGAGGTGGGAACACTTAAGCAGAGTGTCCCACGGAGGTACACGCTACACCAGCAGAACTATGCAGGACTATCGCCTCATGCATCTTCTCTCTCTTTTTCCACCCCTCTATCTCGTCCCCTTTGGACACACAAAGCATCATTACTGACTCGCAATCCCATTTTCCTCGAGCACGACATCGCACCCCCCCCCCAATATTGCGTTCCACCACACCTCCCACTCCCACACCTTAGACACCAGTATTTCTGGCTCCCTCTCCCGAAGCGTGCTGGGTTGCGTTGGTTGGCCGAACGCTCCAGGTATTGCGAGGTCGTTTGTCCTCATCTGCAATCTTTCTTTCTGGCGATCTAATCTTCCGTGTGTGTGTGTGTGTGTGTGTGTGTGTGTGTGTGTGTGTGTGTGTGTGTGTGTGTGTGTGTGTGTGTGTGTGTGTGTGTGTGTGTGTGTGTGTGAGAGATGGCGCCTGTCGAAGCATAAGTTAAGATTGCAGAAGTTCTAACGGGATAAGTCTGCTCTGTGTCTGCTTTTGGAAATTGCTTGCCTTTTTCCACACCCCACAAATTCCTTGCTATCCGCTGCTATACATACCAATAAACCCCATTGACTGTGCCACATATCTTTCCTCGCTTGATTGTAAATAAATGCTTTGTGTAGAAATGTTCCCAGCTTGTTTTCGCCTTTTCCTTCATTGGTCCAGCATGGTTTGTATCCTCGCTTAGCCCAGACGTTATTCCCCAACAATCTGTTTTTCTAGCCAGTACGTCCTTTGGCAGTTACGCTCGGCTGCATCTGATCCTGTAAGGTGATCCGGTTTGAACAATGCATACCGAGAGTGTGTCCCCTGGTAATTAAACCACGTGACCTTAAAGTAAATGGTATTCATTAGATGGAGTACCCTAAGTCACGTGGTTGAGTTATTGACGTTCACGGTCGATTAGCGACCCGCCGCATCACAAAGTTATCCGTGTGCGATGGCCTGCGATTCCGGAGAGTCTGTTGGGAACTCGAGGTAGTTTCCCCCCTCGTGTGTTACGAATCTGGAACCCATCGTACACAACAGCCAGGGTCCTATAGATCAGTTATATCAGTAAGTACGTGTTGCCAGTTAGGGTCCCGTCCCTAGTCTAATGGGTAATTAAATATTCCTGTGCTGTGGAGTTATTTTAATAGTCAGGTTTTCTTGTGTTTTATTTTTACACCACCATCAACGACAGCGTCATCTTCCCCTCGCTCTGCTCGACGCCATTGTCTACGTGTGTCTGATCATGTACGGGGGGCGGAGATTTCCATCACCTCAGATCGAGACTCCGCCCATAAGGGCAGGGGCGTGCTCCTAGTCCAACCAGGAACCTCATCACCTCAGATCGAGACTCCGCCCAGAAGGGCAGGGGCGTGCTCCTTGTCCAACCAGGAACCTCATCACCTCAGATTGAGACTCCACCCAGAAGGGCAGGGGCGTGCTCCTTGTCCAACAAGGAACCTCATCACCTCAGATCGAGACTCCGCCCAGAAGGGCAGGGGCGTGCTCCTTGTCCAACCAGGAACCTCATCACCTCAGATCGAGACTCCGCCCAGAATGGCTGGGGCGTGCTCCTTGTCCAACCAGGAACCTCATCACCTCAGATCGAGTCTCCGCCCAGAAGGGCAGGGGCGTGCTCCTTGTCCAACCAGGAAGCTCAGCACCTCAGGCTGGCTCTGCTTTAGCCAGATAGAGTGTTCGGCCCCGGCCAATCAGGAGGCCGAGACGAGTCGTCGGAAAACGGACCGTCCAATGAGGAGGCGATTGGCGACAAAAGGAGGTCTCTCGCGCCTGAGCACAAAAAGGAGGGATGGGGGTTCTGTCAGGAGGTGAACATCTGCGTGCAAGGTGGTAGAGTGCAAAAGTGTCTGCGCACGGAGTGGTCAGTGCAACGGAGGGTCTTCTCCTGCCAGCTTTCGCCCTGCCGACTTCGTTCGCCTGGAGCCTGGTCATGAGGACGTCTGGATCGTGCTGGGGGTCCAGTTCTGCCCCGACGACCTGGTCCTTGAAGACCGCATGAGGCGGAAAGGTAAAACAGACTCTCACCTCCAGCTCGACTGTCCTCCAGGCTGGAGGTCTGAATAAAGACCATTTTGGTCCGATTCTTTGGGAATGTGTGTTTGTGGCGCCAGTCAGTTAAGTAGGAAATTGTATAAGTGCCGTGCTGTATATACATGCATTTCTTTTAATCAGTTTAACTCTGCTCTTGCGTGCTTCCCTCGTCCCCCAATTATTATTGTAAATAAACATCCCCATTTGTGAAATGTATCCGCTCGTTCGTATCCTTTCCTCCATTGGCTCCGCGTGCTGCGTGTTGGAAAATTAGCCAGGCTATTGCCGCTGTAATGGGACATTTGGACCGACGGACCTCGGCGATAAACCGCTCGGATCGCACACGGTTCAAGTACGCCAAGCGGCTTGTTCCGTACGGGTGCTGTCGAGGGTGTGGAGACTCGGTAAATCGCCACGTGGAAATCTAGGTATTTTGAAAATTGGCGAATAACCCTGTACCACGTGGCAGAAATATTGACGCTTCACGGTCCGATAAGGGACCCGTACTTTTTCAGAGTTTTCTGAAAAGGTACGATCTAAATTCCGGGCGATCGGTCGAGCCGACTCCACTGCTCCATCGACCCGGCCCTGCAAAGCGTGCTCTTCTCGCCCCGAACCCGGGACCGCAACAATATTATCCCCGCACGGGTTCCAGGCCCAGTCAATGCGACAGGTAAGATATTTGAATTGTATGTCTCTCAATCATATTTTGTCAAGGTACAATAAAAGAACGAATCCTCCCAGGAGCCAACAAGACGTGGCAGTGCCTGGGACCGGCACATCCCGGGGATTGGGGAAAAAAATAAATAGGGCAAATACTCCTGGGTGGTCAACTGGTGGAATAATGATACTGAGAAAGTCAACGTGGGATGGAATCAGCAAAATGTACCAATGAACCAATGTTATAGCAAATACCTATTTTGGGGGGCAACCCCCCCCACCTTTGATCCCGATTTTTATTTATTTATTATCTTGCCAAAACGAAGTTTTTGCAAGATATGTTAGTCAGCTTGTATGGTTTTTTTGTTTGTTTGTTTGTTTGTTTGTTTGTCTGTAATCACGTATAAAAAATTCTGCAGAGCACAGTTATCATTGGAAATTTTTGTAACTTCGCATATCAGAGGCCTATAAAGGTCCCTTTCAGTGCACAAAATTTTGAAGGTCAAGGTCAAAGGTCAAGGTCACATTGTCGCAAATCAGGAGAGTCGACGAAACCTTTATTTTTTGAGTAATTTTGATCGGATCGTCTTCAAACTTCATGGGAATATAGTTCATGGTCTGGCGCTCAGCTGATTAATTTTTGGTGGCGATTGGCCTTGACTTTCAGATTTTTTTTTGTCTGTAATCACGTATAAATCACTCTGCAGAGCACAGTTATCATTGGAAATTTTTGTAACTTCGCATATCAGAGGCCTATAGGAGGTCCCTTTCAGCGCATAAAATTTTGAAGGTCAAGGTCAAAGGTCAAGGTCACTTTGTCGCAAATCAGGGGAGTCGACGAAACCCTTATTTTTTGAGTAATTTTGATCGGATCGTCTTCATACTTCATGGGAATATAGTTCATGGTCTGGTGCTCAGCTGATTAATTTTTGGTGACGATTGGCCTTGACCTTCATGGTTAGCGCCTAAGGTCAAACATATTTGACCCCAAGGTCAAATTTTCAAGTTTTAGGAACCATATCGTGTAGTACCTCAAATTGAACACCTCGATGAGTGCTTTCTAGATATGTCAAGCTTGAGACATTATGACGTCATTTGGTGACGTTATGAGGCAAAAGCATATTTTCATGGTTACTCTGTAGAACGATTCTCATCGGAATCTCTCTTAGGCAGATATTCCTCAAGGCGTCGCTCCTGGTGGATAGCAGCTCTGTTCACCTCAGTGTGACCTTAAAGAAGTCACACGTGGTCACCTTTTGGCAAGATACGGGTCACCCTGCGGGTGACATTGGTTTATTTATTTTTTAATGGTGTGAACAAACTTCGGTATATCATGGTTGATGAAGGTTTTTGTCAAGTTTCATCAAGATTGTGTGTGTAGTTTTGGAGAATAAAGCAAATACCTATTACGGGGGGGGCAACCCCCCATAGACCCCCCCCCAAGTGAACAAACTTTGGTACATACCGGGTGATGAAGGTTGTGGTCAAGCTTCATCGAAATTGTGTATGTAGTTTCAGAGAAGTTGCAAGTGTTTTTGGATGGACGATGCGCCATCCCATAAGCCCCCCAGAAATACATTCCAGTTGAGCTAAGAATCATCTGAACTCGATTACCCCATTTTACTGGTAGTGAATGATTTTAACTATAACTACATAAATTGGCAGTTACATCATACTGATGGCAGAGTCAAGTGTTTTTTTTTAACCCCACTCGCGTCATGCAGAATGTGGTTAAGCAAATGGGTCACTCTGTCTGTCTGTCAGTCTATGATCGAGGAACTTATATTTCAATAGAATTAAAAATTTTGAACACTGAAGAACACGAATCGAAACATGAATTGGAACACAAACCTGCAGTTTAGCAGTACTTTGGCTCCAAATTTGTATGGTCTCATCCCAAGTGCATATGCACACCGAGGAGTGAGGTAATTGTTTTAGCCAGTCTGCCTGTCTGGCCATGAAACAAAATTGAAAACTTACTGCTTTTAAGGACTTCATAAAGAACACAACCAACAGGCATGAAAAACTCATTTAACGTGTTTAATAAGGTGGTGTAAGAGATGGTACATCAATGATAGTAAACTTCTCATTCAATGTTTTGTTTTTCTTCTCCAGCCTTTGAAACCTTTATTTTATTTCAATTGAGCTATGCTGTTGAACACTGTAGAACACAAATTATCTTTGTACACTTCAAAAACCCTCCAGTTTAACAGTATTTGGGCACAATTGTACACAATCTCGACCAATCAAAGTTGCCACTTCCACTCTCTTCCTTCTCTTTTTTGAGGCTCTTCTGCTTCCAATAAATTGTTTCCAATAAAGTCTCATGTCCATTTTCTCAAGACTGTGTAGGGTAAGCTGTTTCATGAACTCTGTAGTTCTTGGACTGTGTATTGGGTGGTCGCTAGACTACCGTTATTCTCAGGTTTTCCGTCTGTCTGTATGTATGTAATGGACAGCTCTGGGGGCCAGAGGAGTCAACCGATTTTGATGAAACTTGACTGGTAGGTTCATATCAGGATCTCGTTGTATGCTTTTGAGCACCGTTGCTATTGACGCCACCATTGCCTAGCAATGGGACTTTGAAATTTTTGAAAAAATCCGAAAAATATTTGTATATATATTTTTTGAAAATAAAAAAAAAATCGGCTTCCACGCTTTTATGCGCACTATAATCAACCTCTTTGTCAAAACATTTCAGCCCGATCCGTCAAAAACTGTATGACTAGTATGCAATTATATAGCAACCACCCATGTTGCCTACCGGCTTGTATGACTTAATTATGTATCAGCACATCAGTGAATAAGCCTGGTGTTGGTTTAACAGTTAAGGTGGCTTGCTTAACATCTTAGAGCCCCTGCCACAGAACACCAGGTGGGTTGACTCAGTCTGTCACCCTTCCGAGGTCGGCAAAACGAGTACCAGTGTACTGGGGTAATAAGCCATTTGAGTATCCTGCGTCTGAGTGGCGACCCATCCAGAATTGTACTCCTTCGCTAATGAAACTGCCTCAGAAGTTCTTATGTGCCTAATGCCATGAAAGGAATGATTATTATATGTCATTGAACCCACATGTATGTATAATGGACAAGAACCTAGTCTTTTGGAGTTGATGTTGTCAAAAGAGGAAGAATTCATGTAAAATTTGACTGAATGCCCAATGATAGGAAGGAGTGACCATGTGACATTGTGTTTTTTTTCGTATACATTCGGGGCTTGTGGAAGAGCTAGTATTAGTACACTGAACTGATCAGGACACAACAGGCTTTGAGTTAGATGTTCTCTATTAGTTGTAGCAGGATAAACTAGAACAGTGATCTTTCTATTTTTTTAGAAGGGGGCCACTTTTGCCGATAAGACATCAATGTGAGAGCTGCCACGTCGCCTGCAGGACTCCAAAATGACTGCTATTAGGCCCTGCCTCCACTTTCTCTTTTTTAGCTCGCTTGTTCGAAGAACAGAGAGCTATAGCGATAACCCCCGGTGTGAGCGTCAGCGTCAGCATCAGCATGAGCGTCAGCGTGAGCGTGAAAATGTTAAAGTTTTTGGTGCAAGTTATTTAGAAGCTTCCCATTCATTTAATATGTGTACTAGGATGCTGATATTTGGCATGGAGGTTCCTTTGGGGTATATTATTGATGTAGTGAAGTTGAAATTAAAAAATAATTTCAAATGTTTTAAATTTTTGACCTTAATTTTTTTTATAGCACATCAATGTTAAAGTTTTTGGTGCTAGTTATTTAGAAGCTTGCCATTCATTTAATGTGTACTAGGATGCTGATATTTGGTATGGAGGTTCCTTTGGGGTATACTATTGGTGTAGTGAAGTTGAAATAAAAAAATAATTTCAAGTGTTTAAAATTTTTGACCTGTTTTGAACTTAACTTTTTTTTATAGCACATCAACGTTAAAGTTTTTGGTGCAAGTTATTTAGAAGCTTGCCATTCATTTAATATGTGTACTAGGATGCTGATATTTGGCATGGATGTTCCTTTGGGGGTATACTATTGGTGTAGTGAAGTTGAAATTAACAAATTATTAATTTTTTTTTTAAATTTCAACCTAAGATGGTGTCAAAGCCACCCAATGCTCGCCTGTTTATACTAGACGCTTGCCATTCATTTAATATGTGTACTAGTTTACTGATTACAATCAGAGTTTATTCTAAGGAAAATTTACAACTGCACAAACTCTGATGCGAGGCAGGGGCGGGAAAAAATGGAGGCTGCGAAGCAGCCGAGCACGACGGCGCAGCAGTCGTGGCGCGTAGCAGCGCCGAGCCCTGGAGGGGCAAGGCGCGCAGAGTGCGGGAGGGTGTGGGAGGGGTATCCCCTCCCGCCGGGTGGCTCTGGGGGGTCTCCCCCAGAAAATTTTTGATTTCTAGATGCTCTGTGGTGCATTCTGAGGGGTGTCTTGACCAGTTTCATCTGTCAATCTGCCATATATGGCTATTTTGCAAGAAAACGATATCTAATTAATTACACACATTTAAGAGTGGGCTACTGTAACTCTTGGTATGAATCATCGTCACGTGATGCATATCCACAAACCAAAATATACCAGTCACCCATACCTATTTTAACGTCTCTTTTCAGACGATATATATATATATATATATATATATATATATATATATATATATATATATATATATATATATATATATATATATATACAAATAGACTGAAAGCGAAATAAATAAACGAATATATACTGTTTTTAGTATATGTGAGGTAATTTATATAATTCTTTTTTTACAGGCATCGTCATCGGTCAGAATGGATATCAAGAAATGGTTTAGTCCAGCTCGTGGTGTAGCATCCAAACCTGGTGAGGATGATGATACCATGCCAGGTACATCAACAGCTGCAGATGAAGACAAACAGTCTGAGGCAGATACAGAAAGTGTAGAAGATGAATCAAGAGAATACGAATTGGAAAGAAGTACTTCTGAAGGTAGTGAAAACACAAATGACCCTCCAGCAGATAACTCAAATCCATCTACAACCAACAGTGATCAAGGATGTTTTGTCCACCTTCACAGACATGGGAGACACTTAGTTTACTGTGATCCTTGTATGAAGGAGTCTCATGTTGTGAAAAGGTATGTGCCAAAGGGGAAATTACCTCCTATCACCCTACCCAGAGGAACTGTGTACCGAAAAGCTGTCACAGATGTTCATGTTAAATCTGAAATGCACAGACAAGTCATGAAAAAACAAAGACTAGATTCACTTTCCAGGATGGAAGTTGCGCAAGTCTCTCATTTGGATAAATCAATATCAACAGCAAATGAAGACCTTACAGCAAATCTTACTCATGCCAAAGACAGCTAGCGAGTTGGACTTACCTGAAACTTGGTTCTAATGTTAGTCATAGTCAACCTCAGGCTCAGGTTTATGATTTTGTTCTTTGTGTGACTATGAGCAACTGCTTGTGGTTTCACATCTACTGTAAATACGTTTGATAATCCTCACTGTTTAAGATATAATTTGTAATGTAAAATGTGGTAGTCTATGTCATATATTATGATTTATGTAATTTGTATGATTGCATTATATTGTAAGGTTAATAAAAAAATAAGTTTGGTCAGCTATCAGACTATCAGTGATGTCTATTGTGGTTCCTTCCTAGTTTATGACTCCCTAGCCATGCAAATTCAAACAAAGAACAAATTGACAACTGCACAAATCTGGATTTACAACTACACATTTTGAATTTACAACTGCACAAAAGGGGTACAACTGCACGTTAGAATAAACCCTGATTACAATATACAAATACATATATTGCTTTAAAATAACCGGGCGTAGTGGCGTGCGCCTGTAATCCGGCTACTCGGAGGCTTGGGTTGGAGGATCGCTTGAGGACGGGTGCTTTGCACTGGGCCGTGCTATGAGAGGGTGTAGGGCAGCCTGGAATCATGGTGAAACCCAATCCTTATCCCTGTGTCGTAAGAGGCGACCAGGGTTGCGTCAGGAAGGGCATCCGGCGTAAAACCTGTGCCAAATCAGTATGCGGATCATAACGGATGATCCGCTGTGGCGACCCCTAACGGGAGCAGCCGAAAGAAGAACAACATATTGCTTTAAAATTATTTGCATCAGACTTCATTGCAATGTTTTATAAAAAATATTATTAGACTAGTCTTTTAAAAAACGATAAATGTATAAACAGGCGAGCATTGGGTGGCTTTGACACCAACTCTCTGGTTGTTGTTGTGGTTACTGGGCTGCATGCATAATTGTTTGCATACTGCCATCTATTGACGTGGTGATGTTACTTTTACGCTTCGCATTGGAACACTCATTTGAAACCATTGGATCAATTTTATAGTATTTATGGAAGGTTTTAATGGGGTGTTTTCACATTTGTGTATTATCGGCCACACATCAGGGGCCGCACTTTAGGCCACCAGGGGCCGCCAGTGGCTCGTGGGCCGCGGAATTATAGGACAGGGAACTTGCAGATAGATTATGAGAGTATGAGGAAGAAACTAAGTACAGTGGACTGGGATGAAATGATGCAGAATACCACATGGGAAGAAGTATGGAGGTTATTTGAAAGCATGATGAGGACTTGCATTGAGAAATTTGTTCCACTGAGAAGAAAAAACTTGAATGGTAAACCCCATTGGATGATAAGGCTGCTCTGCAAATAAGGATTAAGCGCAAGAAGTGGAATAGATACCAAAAGAATGAAGTATAGCAACCTGGAAGGAATTTGTTGTAAAGTATGCAAATGAAGCAACTTCAACCAACAATAAGTGAAGGTGAATCCTAATAGCTTCTCGAGTGAAAGTGAGAAACCAATCAAATACAAAGAGCAGAATTCCCAACTTGTGATGCAAGGATGGTCTTTTGACGTAAAATAATCCACAGAAAGCAGATACTAAAGTTTTTTTTTTTGAGATCCTCGTGGAGGATCTCTAAGTCTCACTCACGTTGTTCTTTTTTTTTTTTTTTTTTTTTTTTGTATACCTTGGTTGAGGCTCGTATGAGAGCTAACACACAACTCACAGCAAGGAGGCAAGAGACAAGAGGGGCGGGAGTGGAAGGGACAAAACAGTGGGGAATAGACACATTAGGTGAACTGTGGAAGGGAGAGGGATGGGGATGGGACGGGGAACATGGCGAAGAGAAGATGGACATTTCAGGGACTTTCAGGAAGGAAAGCAGGAGAAATGAAGGAAGTGGGCTTGGGTGGATTATCGGGGGTAGAAAAGATCGAGGATTTGGATGGGGGAAGATAAGAGGTGGTGGTGAACAGCTGTTTTGAAAGCCTGGAGGGAAGAATGGGAAAGAATAGAGTGAGGAAGTTTATTGCAAAGGCGGGAAAAAGAGGAATGAAAGAGTGAAGATGAGCAGTGATTCGTGATTTTGGTAGTTTTACCAGAAGGGGGTTGTTGGCGGACCTTGAGCGCCCTGTGGAAATGTGGTGGGGACAAATCGCAGAGAGAGCAGGGGGGCCAAGGCTGGAGAGGAGTCGGTAGAAGACAGAAAGACCACCGACCAACCTGCGGTGATTGAGTGAGAGGCCCAAAGACTCAGCTTCATTGCGGGAGATGCCGATGATCTTAAATGCCCTGGTTTCGACAGCGTGAAGCCGAGAAAGGTGGGGGGCAGGAGCACCAGCCCAGAGGGGAGAGCAGTACTCCATCAGGCTACGGACAAAAGCTTTGTAAGTGGTCAGGAGCTCAAGAGGGCCGAGGAAGGACTTAGCACGACGGAGGATTCCCAGTCGGCGACTGGCTTTTGAGGCGAGGTTGGAAATGTGACTTTCCCAGGAAAGGTCATGGCAGATAGTGAGACCTTGAAGCTTGAAAGAAAAGACTTCTTCCAGAGGATTGTTGAGAAAGTGGATGGGGGGGTTTTGTAAACGGTCCTTTTTTTCATAGGACCATTCATTTCATGTGGACTTTTTTGTTTCATAGCCAACAGTTTTCATCGAAACTTCCTGAAACTTGGCATATATATGTAAAAATACCCTGCGCAGAGAGTAACCATCTCCGATTTTGAAATTCATCACTATGACGTCATATCAATTTTTATGACGTCATTCCTATTTTTTGACATTTTTTGTTTCACAACCCAGAGTTTTCATCGGATCTTCGTGAAACTTGCCATGTATATGCAGAAAGCCCACGTGCAAGCAGTAACCATCTCCGATTTTGGAAATTCTTCCTAGAAAAAAAGTTGACGTCATAATATCGCCGCTAATGGAAATCACCTATTCCATTATCTCCGAAACTTGGGAAGCTGTTTGAAATTTGTTTGCGGGAATCAAGCCGAGCATTAGCACAGATAATTTATCGCAAACCTGATACATCACAATGACGTCATATTCGTTTTTATGATGTCATCATTAAGAGGACGAGGATCTTAGCTCATTTGAGCTTGTTTTTTTACCATTTTGTTTACTGTTAAGGATTTGTCGATTACATTGGAGAATAGACTATGCGTCTGTCCTGAGTGAGGTGGAGTTACAGAGGAGATAAATGAGAAATACTTGATGAAATTACACATTAGCAAGTTACCAGGCACTGATGAATTACACTCTTGAGTATTGTGAGATGCATCAGGAAATTTGTAATCACCTCAAGATTTATCTTCGATAAACTCTTGAAGGATATAGACGTTCTCATCAATGACTTCTCTGACTGGAAAGGCCCTTCAATTATTTGTTATTGACTCCACCCACTGCTGTGATATCTCTCATCCTTCTGACAGGCAGGCTGCAGCCTCTTCCCCCTCTTCAGACCTTGAAAAAAATCACAAGATGATGAAACACTTGGTACATGTCTTTCAATCCTGACAAATCTCACACACCTTGCTCAGCTTGAAGCAGTGGAAAGCAAGGCCTCGGGACCTTGGGAGGTGGCGCCGAGCCTATCACTTTACCATTGCAGACAGGTCGGTGCTCTTTCTGTCTTCTACCGCCTCTCTGGTCTTGCATCAACTCCCACCCCTCTCCCACCAATGCCTATCTCCTTCCAAATTTTGTTTTTTCTTTCTCAGAGTTTCCTTATGTATCCATCTTGCCCATCCATGTGTCCTCCCCTGCCCCTCATCCCCCCCCCACATCCCCCCTCCTTGTGGGGTGTGGGTTCTCCGTCTAATGAATACCGTGTTTCCCATCTCTTTCTGCTCCTTTTGTTCTGTTGCATCCTGATCCATTCACTGTTTTACCTCTTCCATGAGCCTTGACTCTGTACAGGATACAAAAAAGAATGATTTCCAGACTTGTGTCAACTATTCTTGAAATCCCTTCAGTGGTTTACAAGTTCTCATGGTCACAAAATGATTTTGAATCGAAGATCATGTGACTTACGACTTCTTCAACAACCAAATTGAATCAGTTCATCTGTTTGTTATGGTCGATACTTGTGCCAAGTTCTGTGGTTCACAATTTATCGTGGTAACAAATAACCGATAACGGACGGATGGACAACCCGAAAACTTAAAGGTCCCATGACACCCAAAAGTACTGAAATTGCATATATATGTCCTATAGGAGTTTTTCATCGTGATTTCAGATCTGACAATGTTTTTTCACAATACTCGTTCTGTAAAATGTAAAATTAAAAAAACAAACCTCTTCGGGAACGCCCCTAAAAATTCTACTGAAAGGGGCGTAACCCACATGACGTCAACTGCAGGATGACAAAGGCTGCACGTAAATTACTCGGGTTGGTGGTCTACGTTATTCTATTGGCTTCCTGTGTGTTTCCACATTCGATTGATCGACTCAATCACTTCGTTCATTTCTGCTTTTAAAAAATCAAACATTTGGTTTTGAATAATGGATGACATGGACTTTGGTTTGTCTGGTCGCGACATTGAGTGTGAGAGAAATGAAGGATTTTGGTCTAAATCAGATGGAGAATTGTCGGACAATGTAGTCGCGGGAGGTGAAGTTCAGGCAGCTGGAAAGGGAATACGGCCTTACCAGTTTGAGCCCAAAGCAGGACAAGCAGAGGAAACTGGCGATGAAATTCCCGGAGTTCGTGATGATCGGGAGGACATCGAAGGAAGACTTGGCAATAACAACTGGTAAGACAAAATCCTATTCGTAATTCAAAAATGTAAATTTAACTTGCATACTGCTCGATATCAGAAATATTTTAGTGTGGTGACGTGACCAGCGCAGCGCAGCGGACATGTTGCACCGCGGCAAATTAATCACAAGCAAGGCCAGCGCATGTCATCGGCCGTGTCTCTCCGCGCATAAAACGAAGCAATCTCGCTGTCCAGATATGATGAAAACTTGTGTGCAGAACACACCTTTTGACACAATTGTCGAGAGTAGTCCGATAAATCTGACATTCTGTTGCATTTTTATTTATTTTATTCATATTGTCGTCATGTAGCACCAGTAGAAAACAATGAAGAAAAGAGAATAATAAAAGAAAGCAACAGCACGTCAGATTTATCGGACTAGTCGGACGGACGACGGATTTATCGGACTAGTCTAGACTCTAGATTTGACCAGTAACTTGTATTAGCATGCACACAATGTATAAGTCAATGCGTAAGAGTCCCGAGGCTATGAGGCTGTGTAATAGGACAGATAAATTTGTCTTTCATAGTTGTGCCAACATATTTTTCACTGTTCATTTATTACAGCATTTTGGCTAATTGTTAATGAATAGCAAGCCAATGGAAGCAGTACCTTCACTTTAGAATAAACCCATGTATGTCGAGTGCAGCCATAGCTGGCTTGCATGTATGTGGAACCGTGCCTATCCCAGCAGGCTGGTTTCACCGAACAATTCAATAAGCTGCAAAATATGGGTGCAGGTTTTTCACATTGTTTGATTTTAAAATTATCTCCTTGCGCCTTGAAATGATGCAAGATTAATCTTTAGTATTTTACTTGTATGTCCCTGTAAGTTTCTTTTTTAATGGAAACGTTCAACAGTCACATTTAATATTTTGTGGACATGGTGCCCTTTATTGTGCATACATGTATTGGATTTGTACACGACTACGACAAGGTAGTAAAGGGATAAATAATTGCCTCGTGATTGTTGTGCATACACGGCTCAGAAGCAGAATTTCTTTTCCCCGAAACAATCACAGGATTTAAGACGATCAATGAGATAGCAAACACATGTGCACAATGCATTTGTACGTACTTTATATGGCACGCGACATCGAGTCAATCCACTCTGTGCGAGTTTCTGCAGATGATGTCAACGCTGCGGTTCGCTGAAGTCAACTTTTTTAAGGGGCGGGGCATAGCAAGTTGTGAAAAGCACCAGAAATGTTCGAAATATTGGTCTAATTATCCCATTTTTGATTAAAAAAAGAAACATGGGTGATTTCTTCACCAGGAAGGTCAATTTAATATATAAATGACCAGAAAGTTTTGAGTGTCATGAGACCTTTAATGCCTGCAGCCTTCAGCTGCGGAGGCATAAAAAAGCGTCTTGTCGTTGGTCAACATAATCACTTGCTGGTAGGCACTTAGGCTTGGTTTTACATGGGTCTGCAGTACCTGGCTGTTGGTAACAATATTTCTAGAGCTGTGGCTATGTTGCCGATGCAGTGTCCCCTGTGGATCACAACTGGAATTTGGTATTTGGCCAAGTGGGAATACTGGAATACTCACAGAGTCGGGTCAGGCATTTAACCAAGACTCAATGGTTGGTACCCTTCTGCACTAATCTCGTCCACCGAAAGGTAACATGATCTAATTACCGGGGGGGGGGATTACCACAGATTTGACCAAAAATAGTTATTTCCTTTAAAGCATGTCCAGATTAGCCCCATTCCCATGTCTAATGGGATTCTAAATGTGATGCTTTGAGAAGGGTAAATAATAGATCCCCTCTCTTATGGGAAGCTTTTTCTCTTTATGACAGACACATTTATGCATGCCATTTCTTTCACGGACGCTGATGCCCGCCCTTTTTCGATCGGCGTTTGACACCGCAAAGGATAATGAGAGCACGGGTTGTCATGGTAACGGTGTGCAAGTGCGGCGGGGCGAGTGTCGGGGGGGACTCTGTGCCCACCGAGACGGGCTGCATATATAAAATTATGAGCGTGTGGGTGTCTGACTAGCGCCAACGAGACAATTTGTCAGTCAGTTCGTCCGTTCCGGTGTGGGAGTGACCGGCACCGACAACGAGTGAGGCACGGGTCGGTCACCAACGAGTGAGGCACGGGTCAGTCACCAACGTTGGTTACTTGCACTGTGTGTCACTGGGTCACGGACTGTGTGGGTCACTGGACGTCACCAGTTTCGTGAAGTGTGAGGAGCTGCCTGTGTCGCAGCACCAGGGTCTAAACCCGCGACAGACGATCTCGGTGCCCCCAAGACGTTGACTGGCGTTCAAGGCTGTTGGCGAGTGGGTGCACGGCAAGGCTGGGTGCTGGCGACGGACAAGACACACACACACATTTCAGGACGTTTTCACTTGACGGATGACTTCTCTCTGGTGAGCAAGACGACACTTCTCCCCCCCCCCCTCCCGAATGATCTGCTGGGTACCCTTGTCTGTGTTTAGTTGTAAGTCAACCCCCGATAAGCATCTGCTCTCTGTCTCTTTCCTGTCGTTTTGATTGATTTTTCCTGATTACTTATTAATTTCGATTGCTTTGGAATTTATTCAACTATTTACCTTAGGAAATAAAAGGTTCTTTTATTTGTTTATTTATTTTCTTATTAATAAATCATTTGTTGACTTCTAACCTGTCCGTGTTTGTCCTTTCTTTCCATTGGTCTATCATTGTCCGAACCTAGATAGACTGGGAGGTAATTACCACAGATTTGACCAATAATAGTCGGCACGCACCAGCGGTTAAAATGCTTGGTCGCCCTAATTAAGATCTAATCAAGATAAGATTGGTGCTTTGCCGAGGACGCGCTCCCTGTTCAGGTAACCACGTGACCTTTAGTTAAACGGCATAATTAGACGGTGGACACTGGAACTCGTGGTTAACTGGGTGGCATTCGTGGTTCTAAAACAACCCACCGTACCACAACGTTAATTGTGAGTGGTGGTCCCAGGTCCGGCTCTTCTGAGGACAACCGGGGATTAATCCCCCTGAGTGATAAACTGGTGTCTCGGTATCTGTGGCTGTAACAGCCTTATTCAAACCTGATCAGCGTAACTGCCCAAGGACATACCGGCTAGAAAACAGATCATTGGGGGATAACGTCCCGGTTAAAGGCCCGGTCACACCTTGACGTTTTAGCCAGCGATGGCAACGTGTTAAAATTTATGTAAAACGCTGGCTTACGTTGAACTTTTGATGTTTTTTTTAAAGATTCGGACGTATTCATAGCGACTTGGTCTTATGTATAACGCATTGGTAACGACACAGAACGTTTCGTTGTGTTATAGATAACTTATACCAACGAATGCTGAACCTGTTGTCGGCCTACACAACCGATGCCCAACGATAGTCTAACTTCGGCATAGCGCGTTGCACGCATCGCCGACGATGTCGTGACGTAGCCTATTAAAAGGCTGACGCACAACGATTCGAATCATAACTGCCGTAGAAATGGAAGGGTCAAAATCGCGGTCACACCTTGGCGATCTTGCCAGCGTATGCCGACGTCACAAAAAGTGTGTCTAAAACGTTGGGGCACGTCAAATACGGTATGGGTAAGTTTGGTATGCGCGAGTATAACGCTAAATACGCTATCATAAGTCGTAGTAAGTAGAGTACGTCAAGAAATTTTGAACATGTTCAAAATTTTACGACGTACTCGGCGTACGACACACGTTCCGCATGCGATGGGGATAAGTTTTACACACGATATGTGGACGCTTACACACGTCCACAAAGGCTACTTATAAGCTACTCATAAGTCGAAACACGTCGCGATAATGTCTTTTTCACGCGAAACTTATTTCTAACTTATGTTGGACGTGCTTTGAACCAATTCTTTACGTAGTCCCAACACACATCGACGTATGTAGACGTATTCCAATGACGTCTTCCGGTCGACAAAAAAAAAATAAATGAACGTGTTTCTAGCTTACAACTGCCATATAAAGACGTGTTCCCAGCGGTTTTGGGAATTGGTATATAAAAATGCTGCTCATAAAAGGGGAACCCAACAGTGTTTTCGAGTCCTTTTTGAGTCGATGTCCATGTCAGCAGTATCAGTATCAGTATCAGTATTAGTATTAGTATTAGTATTAGTATCAGTATCAGTATTAGTAGTAGTTTGTTCATGTTGGCAGTAGTAGGTGAGTGTGAGGGGGAGGGTGTGGGTGATGATGGATCCTCCTTGCGTCCGCGTGTCCACGGGTAGGTTCATAGGCTGCCACTCAACGATTTAAATGGCTGCATCTCCACTATTGAAAGTAGACGCTTGCGCTCAACAATTGGATTTTTTTTACACTCAACGACTTTTAAACGGTACCACTCAGCTGGCTTCATTGTTTACAATGAACGATTTAAATTGCTGTCACTCGCATTTGTTTTTTTTTTTTTGTTTTTTTTTTTGACGCTGGGGTTTGGAAATTTTAATCGTTTCTTCTGAACGTGTTAAAACGCTCAAACTCGACTATTTTAAATAGACGCTGCCGATGGACAATTGGAATCATAGCCAAGCTAGACATCGAAGTGTGAACATCCTCGTCATGCCGAAGAAAAGTTTGAAGAATGCTGCAAATAAGTGTCCTGGCCGTGGCCGTGGACGCTGACGCAAGGACGATCCATTATACCGACGTCTTTCAGCCTATGAGTAACTTAAAAGTAACGTCTGTCGATGTGTGGCAACGATCGCGTAACGTGCCAACAACACGTTAATCATAGGTTAGAAATAAGTTTCGGGTACGCTAAACATTACCTCGGCGTGTCTCAACTTATGATTAACTTACAAGTAGCATGTGTTGACGTCTGTCAACGATCGCAGACCGTGCCTACAACTTGTGGCCAGCGTAGCGGAACGTGTGAGTCATACGCCGGCATACGTCGTGAAATTTCAAGCATGAAAAAATTTGAGGACAACCGAAAAGTACAACGTTTAAAGCCAACGTACAACGACGTATGGCAACGTACTACGACGTATGCCAGCGTGCTCTCAATGTTATCAAAACTTACCCATAACGTATTCAACGTGTGCCAGCGTTTTAGAAAAAAAATTCAAAAATCGGCATACGTTGGCTAAAACGTCAAGGTGTGACCGGGCCTTAAGCTGGAATACGAACCATGCTGGACCAATGAAGGAAAAGACGAAAATGACCTGGGAACGTTTCTGTACAAAGCATTTATTTACAATCAGGCGAGGAATGGTATGTGGCACAGTAAATTGGGTTTATTGGTATGTACAGCAGGGATAGCAAGGAATTTGTGGGGTGCGGCAAAAGGCAAGCAATGAACAAAAACAGACAGAGCAGACTTATCCTGTTAGAACTTACACAATCTTAACTTATGTTACGACAGGCACCATCACATACACACAAGCACAAACCCGAGGAAGATTAGATATAGTTCAGAAAGAAAGAGAGCAGATGAGGACAAACGGCCTCGCAATACCTGGAGTGGTCGGCTGACCAACGCAGCCCAGTACGCGAATGGAGAGGTAGAAGGGAGAAAGACTGGTGTGTAAGGTGTGGGTGGTGTCGTGAAATTTTGGGGCGTGCGTTGTCATTCCAGAGGAAAATAGGATTGCAAGTCAGTAATGGTGCTCTTTTGTGCGTCCAAAGGGGACGAGATAGAGGGGTGGAAAGAGAGGAGAGAAGATGTTTGAGGCAAAAAATCCCTAACCTAGTTGTGTTTAGGTCTGCTAGTGTAGCGTGTACCTCCGTGGGACGCTCCACTTGAGCGTTCACACCTCAAGAGTTGGCGCGTTATCTCCGGCTTAATCACTTGCCGGGGCTTGTGGCAACGTGCTTATTCCGGAAGACCAGTGCGGAACGCACGTCTCAGTTGCACACCAACCGCGAGTGAAGAGCCAGCGGAGGGCAGAGGCAACGACGAGCAGCCAACTCAGAGCCGAGAGGAGCAGAGAAGGGGGCGAAGCAGAGAGCAAGCGGCTCCGCACTCCTTTTATAAGCCCCGGGCGAAGGGTGGGGTGACAACCTGAAGGCGATGTGCTGTGACTCGAATCCTGCTCCCAGATTATAAATCCTGCACACTATTGGGCAACAGCTCCCCTAGTCAAGCCCTGCCAGGCTCTCACGGCCAGAAACGGTCTCATTTGCACATCCGGCTCGGTGGCGGGCTCGCCACGGCCCGGAGCTCCTGACTCCACATCGGGTATGAGCCGACACCCCGGCCCTGAACGTGCTCCGAGTGGTCTGAATACCGAATGGCAATGCACACCTGGGCCCTGTACCAAACTCATGGATCACCCTTCTGGCGACCCTCCTCGCTGCCACTGCCGTGTTCTGGCGACTGGACGATGGTCGTACCAATTCCGTGTGCTCACCCGGAACAACCCTGGCGAGATGCGGTCGAGCTGTTAATGTCCGTTGCGCGGTCCCGCTTCCCACGGTCCGAGGACAGCCCAAGTTGTGCAGTACTCCTCCACATAGTGTCGAATTGTGGCGATGCAGAGGTACAAGGGTGTGCGGGAATATTTTCCCGTGTGCGGATGGGGTTGGTGGTTGAAGTGGTGAAGTTTGGTGAGCGAGGGGTGAAGCAAGGTGAGTAGTACAAACACTGCTCACACTACAGTAAGTAGTACAAACACTGCTCACACTACTGTAAGTAGTACAAATACTGCTCACACTACAGCAAATAGTACGAACACTGCTCACACTACTGTAAGTAGTACAAGCACTGCTCACACTACAGTAAGTAGTACAAACACTGCTCACACTACAGTAAATAGTGCAAACACTGCTCACACTACTGTAAGTAGTACAAACACTGCTCACACTACAGTAAATAGTACAAACACTGCTCACACTACTATATGTAGTACAAACACTGCGCACACAACAGCAAATAGTACAAACACTGCTCACACTACTGTAAGTAGTACAAACACTGCTCACACTACTGTAAGTAGAAACACTGCTCACACTACTGTAAGTAGAAACACTGCTCACACTACTGTAAATAGTACAAACACTGCTCACACTACTGTAAATAGTACAAACACTGCTCACACTACTGTAAATAGTACAAACACTGCTCACACCACTGTGAGTAGTACAAACATTGCTCACACCACTCTAAGTCATACAAACACTGCTCACACTACTGTAAATAGTACAAACACTGCTCACACTACTGTAAATAGTACAAATACTGCTCACACTACTGTAAATAGTACAAACACTGCTCACTATACTGTAAGTAGTACAAACACTGCCACACTACTGTAAGTAGTACAAACACTGCTCACACTACTGTAAAAAGTACAAACACTGCTCACACTACTGTAAATAGTACAAACACTGCTCACACTACAGTAAATAGTACAAACACTGCTCACACTACTGTAAGTAGTACAAACACTGCTCACACTACCGTAAATAGTACAAACACTGCTCACACTACTGTAAGTAGTACAAACACTGCTCACACCACTGTAAGTAGTACAAACTGCTCACACTACTGTAAATAGTACAAACACTGCTCACACCACTGTAAATAGTACAAACACTGCTCACACCACTGTAAGTAGTACAAACTGCTCACACTACTGTAAATAGTACAAACACTGCTTACACTACTGCAAATACTACAAACAATGCTCACACCACTCTAAATAGTACAAACACTGCTCACACTACTGTAAATAGTACAAACACTGCTCACACTACTGTAAATAGTACAAACACTGCTCACACTGCTGCAAATAGTACAAACACTGCTCACACTACTGCAGATAGTACAAACACTGCTCACACTACTGAAAATAGTACAAACACTGCTCACACTACTGTAAGTAGTACAAACACTGCTCACACTACTGTAAGTAGTACAAACACTGCTCACACCACTGTAAGTAGTATAAACACTGCTCACACCAATGTTATTAGTACAAACACTGCTCACACCACTGTAAGTAGTACAAACTGCTCACACTACTGTAAGTAGTACAAACACTGCTCACACTACTGTAAATAGTACAAACACTGCTCACACTACAGTGAGTAGTACAAACACTGCTTACACTACTGTAAGTAGTACAAACACTGCTCACACTACTGTAAGTAGTACAAACACTGCTCACACTACAGTAAATAGTACAAACACTGCTAACTCTAATTTTACCATTACCCTGATCCAACTTCATGTGATGAGTTAACAATGACAATCCGTCTTGCACAAGGGGCGCATTCCCCAAGCAAGCAGCTTACTATTGCTGTCCAAGCCAGCCGTTTCGTTTAAGCCGCTTGGCAAGCAGAGCAAGCGATTGAGGGGTGCTTGGCGAGCGGTAAATGAGCCGCTTGCTTACATCTCATTGGTTGAATCTGAATCCTGTCGGGATGTATTATGTATTACCCTTGGACCGGTCGGATACCCAACCCAAAGCGATACACCCGAAACATCAGCTTATTTCCGTTTCGTTTGGCTCCACCGCGTCCAATCGGATTGCAGGCCCATAAAAACAACAACAACACGCTCGCACTATAGCAACTAATAGACTTCCGGGCACACACATTTTTCCTCCAGTTCTCCATCCATCCAATCAGGAATAGATTCATGCAGCACGTCGAGGTTCGGTTCTTGTGTTCATTTCGGTGAGTCGTGGGAAAACCGTCACCCTGTTCGTCAATGACGTCATCTTGCTTTGGAGACGAGTTTTTAAAAACTTTAATTTCTTCGTTGTGGTTAGTAAACTGTTTTACGAGGCGTTTTGAATAAATTGTATGTGTACCTGTACCTGTACCTGTACGGCGTTTCCACCTTCAACGAGAACTACAAGTCGCACGTTGCTTGGTGGAGAGTTTCGAGCTGGGAGCAACAAATCGCATTTATTGCCACATCTGATGCAATTTAAACGCTCTCATGGTGGAGAGGTGCTCCATTTGAAACTGTTTGTTTGATATATGTAGTTTTTTGTTGCCGAGGGTCCGTAATAAATGTTTGTATTGGTGTCAAAGCCAGTGACCAATTAGAAATTTATCGGATGACCTTTAAAGGGGGGGGGGGGGACTTAGTTTCCGTTGTAAATATCAATTTTATTTCCCTTTTTATTATTGATTTTGGCATGATTGAGTTGGAACTTGGAACCTGTAGCTTTGTCAACTTAAAGGGACACCAAGGGTGTGTTCCATTACCAAGCAGCTTGTAGAGTGCTCACCAAGTGGCTTAAGCACTCAAGCAAGCACTCCATCAAAACGGTTGATAAAGAATGGTGGGCTTGGCAAGTAATAGCAAGCTTATTGGTAAAGGGACGTACCCCAGTTACTCAACAATCCTCTTCAACAATAACTCTGAATTGTGTTTTTGATGTCTAGAGTGCTTGCCTGGAAGCATCCTCTCGTCTCTCATCTCACTCCTGGTACACAGAATTGTGTGGGGAGGTAGTAGCCTTCAAACAACTGGCCTTCTCTTCCTGGAAAGCAAATCTGACAGAAGGCAATCTCAAATGTTGCCACGAAGCCTGGAACAAGTGTGTGCCCACTCTCAAGATAGCCAGAAAACATCTGGCGAACCTCAAGGCTCACCTCTGAAATCTGTCTCTCTTCTCTAAAACCTGGTGGCACCTTGATAAGTCTGTCTCGAGTGTGCTTCCCCTCCATCCCTTCCCTCTCAACAAATGGAACCACAGCTGACTGCTCGTGAGAAGGCCCAATGCTTCAATTCTGTGTTTACTTCCAAATATTGTGTCCCCCACCCGTCACTCCCTATACTTGCACTACCCCATCATATCCAATTGCTGCTACGTACGATATCTTTTCCATTTGAGAAGGTGGTGGGGTTTCTGGCAAACCTTAACTTTGATTCTGCAACAGGCTCAGACGGCATCAGTGCACGTGACCGAAAAACATGCTCTGCTGCTCTTGTTCATTTTCTTTCTGCTCTGTTCACTCGATCATTATCTCAGGGTCCGTTTCCGTTTGTCTGTAAGTTAGCCAACATCACTGCCGTACACAAACATGGTGCGAAAACAGATCCTCTTAATGACAGGCCTATTAGCCTGCTTACAATTATAGGCAAGGTATTGGAATCTATCTTTGTAGTTGAAATGTAATCCTTTCTTTTCTCCAACAAACTGATCTCAGATCATCAGTTTGGTTTCAGATCCTGTCATTCTACCTTGGACATGCTACTCCTACTCTCCCAGCAATGGATGGAAGCCCTCAATCTCAAACATTAGGTCAGGGCTGTCTCTCTGGACATATCTCGAGCATTTTATGGAGTCCGGCTCCCCGCCTTGATCTCCAAACTCTCTGCTTATGGCATCCAAGGCAGGCTGCCTACTCTCAGAGATCACTGACTTTCTCAATTCTCAATTTCTGTGTTCATGGTGAAGGCCTGAACAGGATTTTCTCATCTCTTCTCCCTGTCAAGGCTATGTTTGCTCCAAGTCAGTGGCTTGGGCCCAGGCTTCTTTCTAATCTTCATCAATGATCTCTGATTCCCTGGAGAATCCTGCCTATCTCTTTCTTTGCTGTTGATTCCATCCTCTGCCGTAGCAGTCTCTTCCGTCTCTGCCGACCTTTATACATTTAGTAGCTGGTCCATTACTTGGAATATGTCTTTCAATCCCGACAAATTCCACACACTCACCCTGTCTTTCTGAAAAGACAGTCTGGAAAACCTTCTCGTCAAATTCCTAAACAAACCACTTGAAGAGTGTATTTGTATACTTTCAGCACAACTATAGTAATATTGTTACGAATTTGGAAGCCATGAGCACACAGACATTCAGGTTCCTATAGCTTAGCTATTTGGATAAGTATGTGTTTTCAAGTTAGAATCCATCCCCTAGTCTAATGGGTGAATAAATGTAAATGCGCTGTGCGTTATTTTAATAGTTAGGATTTTTACACCCCTTATAACAACAACAACACGCCTTCACCTCGACGCCATTGGCAACGTGCATTCGACCACGTACGTGGGCGGAGTTTCCTCGGTCACGAGAGCTCCGACTCTGCCCCGGAGAGATGGAATGCTCCCCCGACCAATGGGAGGCGTGAGACGACTCAGACACCTACGTTCCCACAAACCCCGGAGCAATGGGAGGCGTGAGACGCCTCAGACATCGACTTTCTCACGAACCCCAGACCAATGGGAGGCGAGACGTCTCAGATGGTGATCCTTCCCATGACACCCCCTCCCACAGGAGAAATGCCATATAAGAAATGCCACGGCCTTGGAAAACAGGTCAGTGTGAACGTGAGCATCAAGGGAGGAGGTCAGTCAGTCAGAGCATCAGGTCAGTGTGAGCGTGAGCATCAGGGGAGGAGGTCAGTGTGAATGTGTGCATCAGGGCAGGAGGTCAGTGTGAACGTGAGCATCAGGGGAGGAGGTCAGTCGGAGAGTCGGAGCCAAAGGCAAGTGTGAGCGTCAGCGTCAGGGTTGGGCGTCAGCGTCGGCTTGGCAGTGATCTGGTTCGAGGTGTCGGAGATCGACTCGTCTGGTCTGGTCGGCTTGGCAGTGATCGGGTTCGAGGTGCTGGAGATCGACTCATCTGGTCTGGTCGGCTTGGCAGTGATCGGGTTCGAGGTGCCGGAGATCGACTTGTCTGGTCTGGTCGGCTTGGCAGTGATCGGGTTCAAGGTGCCAGACATCGACTTGTCTGGTCTGGTCGGCTTGGCATTGATCGGGTTTGAGGTGCCGGAGATCGACTTGTCTGGTCTGGTCGGCTTGGCAGTGCCTGGCGTCTGACGCTTTTCTTCCGTCCCTGGTGCTTGGAGTAGCATCGTGTTGCGGGTTCGAGTCCCATCGAGTCGGATCGTCGAATACCACACGAGGTAGACAGGTCCAAGTGCAGGCTCTGGACTCCAGCTCCCTTTCCTCTAGCTGGAAAACTTCAATAAAGACAATTGGGGTCCACTTCTGTGTGTGTGTCTATGTGTGGGCCCGTCTTTAAGTAGCAACTGTTAAGTGCCTTGTACATTATTTGCATTTCATTTCTATTAGTCGTGATAACTCTGCTTCTTACGTGCTCCCCTCCTTCCCCACCTATTATAATAAACCCATGTGTTAAATGTATCAGTTCGTTTTTGTGTTTCTTTTATTGGTTTGACATGCTGCGTGTTGGGAATTAGCCAGGCTGTTGCCGCTGTAAAAGTGACATTTGGACCGACGAAAGGTCAGTGACCACCCGCTCGGGTCACACACAGTTCGAGTACGCGAGCGACTCGTTCCGTACGAGCATCGTCGAGGGTGAATTTCCCCGGTAGTTGGACGGAGTGAGTACTAAGGTAAATCGGAGTTAGACAACTGGACCCTACCTCACGCTGTCAAAATATTGCCGAACTTCGGTCCGATAAGGGACCCGTCAGCTCTGGAGTTGTCCGGGGTGACGACCTATACATTCCGGGTTTTCGGCAGAGTCAACCATGCAGCTCCATCTGGTGGTTGTGCTCGCAGCCGATACCCGGCCCCGCAACAATATAAGGTTGTTGCATCATGTGACAGAATGTATAAGGAAGTTGGAATTTCACCAAGATGCCAGCGACAACCTCTTCTAAGTGAAGGACACAGTGGAATCTTTAACATCCGCCAACTGAATCTAGCAAATGAGATGTACAGTTGTAACTTACATGTGCAGGACGGTGCACATCTTGATGTATCGCCCTACCTGGGAAACACCAGTGTGACTGTTTATAGCAAGACCGAGGTTCAAACAAATACTGACTGCAGAATGTGCTTGAAAACATAGGAATTTGGCTAATTTTTTTTTTTAATGTTTTTTTGTAACTTTAAGTAAGGATATAATAGAAACCTCATTATAGAGATCTTATCACCTAGCCATGGTAAACTGAAAGCATCGTTAAACAGCGAACACAGGACACAAATCGCTGCTGCAGACCTGGTCTATAGCATGTGCCTTTTGTTAAAACTATCACTTTTTTGTCACTGCAGGGTCGACAGATGGCATTTTTCCAAACAGAACTACATTTGTGGACCATGAAAAGACCCAGGAAAATGAAAGGTACAAGAAGGCATTTTGTGGACTTGGGGATTTCTTTTTTTAGCCTGTCCGTCATGCACCTGGAGACGGGGTTTTGCAATCGAGTGTGTGCGTTTCAATATCTCTTTCCAGGCCAGAACCTTTTTTTGTTTTCCAACCATTTGAGCTTTTGTCATCAAATTTTCAACAAACCTTTATTATGAGAATATGGAGAAGGCCAATTAATAATTGGGTCAAAATGTCAAAGGGCAAAGTGGCAGTGAGTAGAAATAGGCCTTATTCCATCCGCCGCTGCGCGATACCAGTCGGCCGGGTTTTGTAATCGCTTCCGAGTTTCTTTATTTATTTACCAATTGAGCTTTTATCATCAAATTTTCAACAAACCTCTATTATGATAATATGGATAATACTCGTTATTAAAATTTTATTCTTTTTTATTTTATTTTTATTTTTAGCTGTTGTTTTGATGTTTTCATCAAGTTGTGTTTGCGTACAAAGCAGATGGGCTTTGCATCTTGACATGCTTTCTAGTCTTTATTGTTTTTCTGGTTTCAATTTTTTTTTAAAAACTTCATGTTTTCCAGATACTGACATCAGCTATTTTCAGTACCATGATAAAGGAGATGCAGGTAGGGACAATTTTACATTCTGCATTGCCTTTGAAACACACATGTTGGTGTTGTTTATTTTTGTCATGATTTTGGAGGTGTATTTTCATGGGAAAGCGTTTGAACGTCCATCCCATATTCATTAATTCATGTAGCATGGTTTGTACAGAGCGTTGGTTCTGCCAAAGCTTCTTTGCCATGGGGTACATACAATTCTGTATGGGTTGCAACTCTGACGAAGGATACTTATCAGCCAGTGCAGGGATTTTTAATTTAGCCAGGCTAATAACTCACTCTTCACAAAGGACATTGTGAGATCCTTTACGTCGACAACATCATTCCAGCAGTTTAATGTGCAGACCATGAACTATATTCCCATGAAGTTTGAAGACTATCCGATCAAAATTACTCAAAAAATAAGGGTTTCGTTGATTCCCCTGATTTGCGACAAAGTGACCTTGACCTTTGACCTTGACCTTAAAAATTTTATGCGCTGGAAGGGACTTCTATAGGCCTCTGATATGCGAAGTTACAAAAATTTCCTATGATAACTATGCTCTGCAGAATTTTTTATACGTGATTACAGACAAACAAACAAACAAAAAAAAATTATAAAAAAAAAAACATACAAGCTGACTAACATATCTTGCAAAAACTTCGTTTTGGCAAGATAACACACACACACACACACACACACACACACACACACACACACACACACACACACACACACACACACACACACACACACACACACACACACACACACACACACACACACACACACACACACACACACACACACACACACACACACATACACACATACACACATACACACATACATACACATACACACACACACAGCATGATCAGTATATGGTCCTTGGTTATCTTAATGTGTCCACATGCTGGTAGGCCAGCATAATTGACCTTAAGGGTCCACATTACTCAGAGAACCCAAGATAGTTTAGCTGGAGCTTCATGTTACTCACTTTCCATGTCTGAGGAATTCAAATTGATAATGATGTGGCTCAATGGATGAGATAACAGTGGGATGAGTAGGCCCTACCAGGTATTGATTGAGGAGAGGCTGTGTACTGACAGGATATTAATCCTTTCTGCTCTCCTTGCGTACACTTGTCAGCAGTGAACGCAGCAAGAGGAGTTACACAGCAACTACCTGGAGCACATTCACGTTACACCCATCACTCAGCTCTCTGATGTACACACACCCTCACCCTTCTTGAATGTCATTAGTAAGTCAGCAGGATTATATGGACAGTTTCATAGTAACATAGTAACTCACTTGAGGTTATGTCAATTTCCCAAAGGTTCAAATCTATAATCCTTTAAACTGCTACCCTCGGCCTGCTTTGAACCCACAACCTCTGGGATGTTAGTATAATACTACACTTTGAAACTTATTTCACTTACATGTAATCTAATTCACCGAAATTTGACTGAGATGTTGCGATACAATGGCCCATTCTTTTTTGAAAAAAAAACAACCCATTGACTATTTCAAAAGGTAAATGTAACTCGGATCCTTTTGGGCTCATATTTCTGTGATTGGTGAAATTCAATTAATAAGTGCTCTCTTATTTGACCTCAGTGTCAATACAATGGCTTGATTTTGTGTTCATACAGCCGTCACCATACAGTACTGTTATTTGATTAATTTTTTGTCTCGAGATGGCGACGCAGTGTAATTTGGATGTCATCCAGGTGCTTTATGGTGGCTGTAATTGTGATGTCACCCAGGCCTAGATAATTACTGCACTTCAAAGTACACCATCTAGTGAAGCACATCCAATATTGCCAATATTGAAAAAATTGATGTACTTTGGGTACTCAGAGCGCTGGGAAGAAATACCAGTTTCCATACTCGCTCATTCATTCACCGATCACCATGGTGCTCCATTTCTTTCTGCTATTTGAATATTTAAAAAATGGTCATGATCATTTATTTATTTTTCAGTCATCCAGCCCATGAAAGGTTGGTGCAAGGATGCCGAATGTGTATATGCCGAATGTGGACTTTGCACTTGCTTCCACTGATAGGGATCTGTCACTGATTTTGGAGTGTGGGGAAATGTATTGCTGCAGCATGAAACTCAAAAGTGGTCTTTCCGAGGGCAGCTCGATAGTTCAGCTGATAGCATGATCAACGACGAGAACAAAACTAACCAAATGCTGCCGATTCGATCTGCAAGTTAAATGGGCTTTGTGTCCACATGTAAGCCAGTATTGAGAGATTGGCCCACCAGCAAGTTAATGAAACTGAGATAATGGGCTTTGGATAATGCACAGCCATTAAGGGCCAGATGACTTCCTCTTGTGCCTAATCCCTTGTCTCCACTAGCATGTTGGTACCATGTTTGTACTATTCTGACATGTGCCCAACTCCCCACTGTATACCAGGGCTATTAGGGTTTTTCTGTTTGGTAATAAATCTGTTAATAATGACATTACATACGTATATGCTGACAATAAAATGAGATTTGCATCTCAGTTATGTTGTTGGCAATGGGGACACCGAGCTTCCACGCAGATCGGCCTTTCCTCAGCACAGATGAATCAAAAGATGACTAATGTGAGAAAGGAATTCGTTTCATTACCTCCGCCACTGAAGGTGGGCAGAGGTAATGTTTTCACCCCCGTCTCTTTGTTTGTCTGTCTGTTGTCTGTCTGTCTGTGGACAGGATATCTCAAAAAGAGTTATGGACGGATTCAGACAAAATTTGGTGGACAGGTTGTGTGTATTATACAGACAAGCCGATTCGATTTTGTTGAAGATCCGGGTCTGGTTATTTTAAATTTAAAAGTGATTCTTCACCATTGAGAGATAGGGCCAAAACGATATATAGCATGGTATTTCAAAAGGTTGTGGATGGATTATAACAAAACTTGGTGGATGACTTGGGTGGGTGACAAGAACAAGCCGATTAGATCTTGGTTCAGATCTGGATCCAGCCTATCAGGTGGGATACAAAATGTAAACTGTTCAGACTGGCGGAGAATGTGCTCTACCGAGTACCACTCTAGTTGTATATGATTGTATGGCCTTAAAAATGTAAGAAAATGTCACGATTGTATGGTCTCTGAAAGGTATATTGGAATTTTTTTTTCTCCTGCAATCACCTACCATGTTACAAGGATAGATGCAAAAACGTGTTTCTTTTTTTCCTTCTAGTTCCACCGTGTCTCGATGCCTTGTATGAAGAAGACAAAAGGATTTATGCAGAGAGTATGTAAAATATCTACATATGCACATCACTGGAATAATATCTGAAAGTGAAGAGCTTTTGTGTTTTTTTTTTCTGACTGGTGGCTCTTACAAAAAACATGATCAAACATGAACTTTTTTGCCATGACAGCAAAATATCAAACCATTTGGCTCGCAGACAATCTTCGTTATGGAATTGATGATACTGTGTATGTTATGTGATCAGGTCGAGGTTACACCTGGGTTCCTCCGAACAGTCGCCCTAACAAGCTTCGAGAGACATTGAAAGAGCTGCAGGTAATTTCACCACACCAAATGTTTAATCTACTGGAATGTTCTGTCACCTAAACCATGTATTCTTGATTACATTGTTTTTGCAGAATGTATGAAGTGACTTCAAACGATCTGTTTGTTGTCATCCCTATTTTTTTTTTTTTAAACCTTTGACCCATTTTGCCGGTTGATTAATTGCCCCTGTTGTTCTGCTCTCTCATTTGCCTCGATACCTGTATCATCTATCTATAATTCCAGCTGTGTGTTTGTGTGTTTGTGTGTTTGTGTGTTTGTGTGTTTGTGTGTTTGTGTGTGTGTGTGTGTGTGTGTGTGTGTGTGTGTGTGTGTGTGTGTGTGTGTGTGTGTGTGTGTGTGTGTGTGTGTGTGTCTGCTGTTTCTTGCCAACCACTGGTCCGATCTAATTGAAACTTGCCAGGTATATTGCTGGGGACCCGAGGATGTGCCTTTTCAAGGTTTGATATTAATCGGACAAGTGCCTCCCAGGTTATGGCCATTTATTTACCAACCAATGACAAGACACGTTGTTGCGTGGGCGTGGCCGATGGGGGAAGGGAACCTCAGCCGCGTTCCCCATTATGGGTTACAACGTACAGACTTCCGGAGAGTGATGACTTCGTGTATTCTAATAATTTCTCAATTTCTTATGCGCATTTATAGATAAACACAATGCCCCAAGTTATGATCGTTTTCATATTAGACGGTGCATACATTTCGGTAACATCAGAGTGAGCTGGTATGCTCCGAACCAGGAAGTAATTTTTTTTCTCTCTTCTCTTCTCTTTTTGTTTTTCCTTGCGACGACATTGCGAAAAGGCAAAATACGTTGGCGCTAATTGAATAACTGGCCATTAAAACTAAATTGCGAATGATTGTGACTGCGATATGCGAACTTCCAGGCCACGTACGTACGGGCACGCGAGAGCGAAGAAACGGCCTGTGTGGTTGTTGTTTGTTGCTCGCGGTTTGAATATTTATTTATTTATTTTTATTTTTTTATTTTTTTATTTTTTTTACGGGCACGTACTAGTGTATATAAACCCCTCAAAACTGAATTTAAAAGAAGCTCCACGATGCTCTGTGACCCTTTTCCTCATTAATTAATTAATTTATGTTGCTTTATTCAATGGAGTCTTCTTCACCTTCCAGTGAAGTGCAGAATTAATTAATCTGTAACCCTTTTCCTCATTAATTAATTAATTAATTTATGTTGCTTTATTCAATGGAGTCTTCTTCACCTTCCAGTGAAGTGCAGAAACCTCCAAGGAGGATTGTTGCACTGAGGATTTGCATGAATGCAAGCAGGACAGAAAAAAAATCTGTCCTCTTGTTGGACGATGCACACCTTAAAAACTAGATCAAATAAAACTCAAGTCGAGTCAAGAGTTGAGATAAAACTGGGGCTTCTTTACATTAATTATTCTTTCTGCTGTGAGCGAGGTAGACAGTTGCAAATGTTACCTTTTTGTCTCCCTCCAAGTTATGCTTCTTACCGAATTGACCCCCCATTCTTGGCTTTCCTTGACTTTATTCCTAATGGTCATCATTCACCATGCTCTATCTGGTTGGAAGCAATTTCTTTGATGGAGGTTACAATCCTGGACAGGTTGCTACTTCGATGCAGGATACGAGACCGAGTGAGCAGGAATTTGTAATTTGTTCATGGTTCCAGCAATAACTCACCTACTCTTCGTGAAGGACATCGTGGGATCTTTAACATCCACAAACTAATGCTGGTAGGTGGGTTGCCCAGTTTAACATCCCATCAGAGGGGTGGCACACACATTGCCTGTGAGACACCGGGCTGACCGTTTATGGTTGGGTTAGGATTCCAACCCAGGCTAGACAGCTCAGTAAGGTCATCCTGCTTGCCCCTTATTGGTCCCCTACCAGTTTTAAGGAAGGGGACTATAGGTTTGCTCTCAGTCTGTCTGTCTGTCCGTCCCACCTGTGGTTTTTTCACACTCTTTTTTTATTTTTTATTTTTTTCCCCATACCCTTGAACATATTCAACTGAAACTCGGTACATGGCTTTATTATGATAAGTTGCAGAACAAGTTCAAGTTTCAGAACATTTTTTTTCCATTTTTTTCACAGAGGTATGCCCTTTTGGGACTTAGAACAATCACATATTATACATGGGTCAGTGTTCAACTGCCCTGGCTTGACCCCACTGCTTTACACCTATTGGCTGGACAGCTGCCCTGACTCTACCCCAATAAAATGATGTGCACAATTGCATGAAGCAGCACAGATCAGCAGACCTCAGGCCTTAGGCCTGGGTGTTAGTCCATGGGTGCAATTGGAATGATCCCAGGTATATAACCACGATGTATTCTACTGTAAATGCATATAAGCCGTACGCATGGTTTTGCTTCACGTATCTACCTTTGGGTTTTTCATATATATAGCCTGGTGTTGGCGCAGTGGTTAGGGCAGCGGCTTGGGATCCAAAAGGTCCTGAGTTCAAGCCCCGTTGGGCCACTGAATTAATACACCAGGGGGTTGACTCAGCCTGTCATCCTTCTGAGGTCAGCGAAATGAGTACCAGTATACTGGGCCGGTGTATACCCCGGTTAAAATAGGTGTACCATATCCCTGTGTCGTAAGAGGCGACCAGGGTTGCGTCAGGAAGGGCATCCGGCGTAAAACATGTGCCAAATCACTATGCGGATCATACGGATGCTCCGCTGTGGCGACCCCTAACGGGAGCAGCCGAAAGAAGAAGAAGAAGATCTACCTTTGGGTTTTTCATACGAAATGGGCAAAGCCTAGAAACAAACGAAACGTAGTGGGTTAGAGAGGTTCTTCTACTTCATTTCTGTTCCGATATCGGCTTGAGTGTGTGTTAAAGCAAACAATTTTTTTTTTAATCTCCGGTTTGTTAATTAACGAGTTTGTTTGTTTAATTAACGAGTGTTAATTGTTTTCCCAGTTGTCTTTGTTGGTTTCGAGTTCATCGTATTTCTCTTAATATCCATTTTCGTGTCCCTCATATTTGGTCTCACACTAATTACCTCTTTCCACTTTGGAACATTAATTGTGTCTTACTCACATTCAATCTGCTAACCGGTTGCATAATGTTTTCTATTTTCCAAACCACATCGATCTTCAACGAGTGTTAATAATGGCTGAGGCTATAATTTGTGACCGATTGCGGTTTTCCTCTTCAGGTAAGAATTGTTGAATGAACCGGTGTGCCAATGTTTGTTTACCTTTCCAGGAGGTACTACAGAAACACCGTTACCTCTGCATGCACTGGGTACATCATCACTGCTGCCAGGTGATGGTGCAGGCATCATGATTGGTATCTTTTTTTTGTGCCTTGTGCTCTGCCAGCATGTAAAAGGTAGAATATGTTTTTGCTTTTGATGCTAAACCCATGTAGGGATGTTAACAGTAGGAAATGTACTTTTCAATGTAACACGGTTTGACCTTCTTGTGTTATCTGTCGCCACTTAATCATAGCTCAGGCATCTTCACGATATTGCATTATCACTCCATAAAATAGAATATTTAACAGATATCTGTCACTTCGATATGGCAATCGCTGGGGCGTGTTGACGTCGGTATCTATCGTGACTTTCAGCATACCTCAGGTGATGCCAATCTCATTTCGTGGATGACTATATCTGAGGCAGGAATTTGTAATGTGGCAAGGATATCAACAAACAATGGCCTACTGTTTTCAGTAGGCTTTATGCACCCTCACCCTCCACATTCCTGCATCTTTCCAACAGTGCCTAATCCACTGGCCCCAACTGTATGGACCTCCACCATCTGAGGCCTTCATTCCAATCTGACAGATCTCACCGTCCAGGCTAAATCTGATATTATCTGCTTAACAAAATCTTGCCCCCCACATGATGTCCCCGATTCCTCTATGCCTCTCCCTGCTGTTGTCTCCTCTGGTTCGACAGGCTTGAATGCCACCTTGGTCGTTGAGTTGCAGTTTACATTATTAAGTCTATTTGTTACTGTCACTGTACTTCTCTCACCCCTCAGCATCCCCAGGAGTACTGTAGGCTACACTTTCCCCTCGACAGCCAGCTATTTGTCTGTGTGTTGTCCCAACGTTCTAACAGTGACAATTTCATGTCCATCTCACTCTGCCAACATGGACCAACTTATAACCCCACATTCAAAATCTCTCTTCCTTATGTGCAGCATTTGGAATTGTATCCATTTCAATTGGCTGGGCATTGGCATCTATTCAACCAGCCACGGTATAGTCACAAAGGACTTCTGCGACTCCATTGGCCTGACTTGATCTGTGAACTCTCTGACCCAGTTTTTTGCCAATGGCAAATCCTTCCTTTTTGACTTCCAATTATAATGCCTGGTGTTGGCTTAATGGTTAGGGTGGTGGGCTTGGGATCCTAGGATCCTGAGTTCAAATCCCACTCGGTTGTTGAATTAATACCAGGTGGGGTTGACTCTGCCTGTCATCCTTCTGAGGTCGGCAAAATGAGTGCCAGCTTGCTGGTATCCTGTGTCAGCGGTGACGTGTCCGGGATTGTGCCCAACAGCCAAGGAGACTGCTTAGGCAGCACCAACGCTCTGCACAGAGTATGGTCCCAATGGATGGATGGAATTATAAGCAGTCGTGGAATCCATCATCACAGTTAACATCCAATGTTTCCTTTTCTCAAAAGGCCTGATGTCAAACCAGCAGTTCAGATTCAGATCCGGTCACTCTATCCTGGACATGCTGCTTCTCTTCCAACAATGGATGGTGGCTCTGAATCTGAGACATAAGATCAGCGCCATCTCTGTACATGTTTCAAGCATTTGATACAGTCTGGTACTCTGCCTTTCTCTCCAACCTCTCTGCCAATGGCATCCAAGGCCAACTCCACACATGGCTTACTGACTTCCTCTATTTTTATAGCAAACATGTGGCTCTCAACGGAATCCTTTGATCTCCTGACCTAGTTTCATCATGCACATGGCTATACCTTGTCCATCTTAATCATTTATTGATATATTAAAGTAGCCAAATTTGTCTGTCCATCCGTCCTTCTGTCTGCCACCCTCTTTTCACTGGGATGTCATAATGACGTTGCATGTGGGACGTAATTACGGCGATCTATCTAGCACTCGGCTAGGCCTTGACGGACTTGCACGTAATCCCAGCATCCAGCATTCAACCCATCCTGTCGCTTTGCTGACAGCAGTTGAACACCATAACTCACACGTCTGACTCTATCTGACTATCTTACGTCTGTAGGTGACTGGCTAAATATCATATGCTAGGCGTCGGGATGACTGATTTAGTAAGATGGCGGTGTAATTAGATGGCATGACGTCTAACGCTTGGCTCGGCCTTTTTACAGCGGTGTATTATTCATGCCTCAATGAGAATTGCATTTTGCAACTTGGGGGGAAAAATGATCCCTGGGAACATAAAACAAATTCATAACATTGCTTTTTGACGAATAAGTATGCTTATTACTAAAATTAACGGTGTGTCGTTATTAGTAAACAAAATTTTTCTGGACTAAATAAAAAAAATGCAAATATTGACTGTTAAACTGTATAACTGTACTCCAACATACAGTACATAAGTTATGTTGTTCAACTACAGTCAGCGAGGCAATGGGTTCAATTCCAGTCATATCATAAAGCTGCTCGTTCACATGAATAATGGAGACATGAATAATGTAACTACAGAGCTCATAATGTATTGCAAGATCATTTTCCTTGACCAGTCTGTTACAATTTCCTCATAAATAATCTTCATCATTCTTAGGCTGATTTTGTGATGCTGTGAACTCTGCAGCTTGTCAGAACTTGTGCTATCTTTTCTTCCTGCTCCTCTTGTTCTACTACTCGCGTTTGTCTTGGAGTTGTCATTTTGGGCTTGAATATGATACACTCACTGATGAAACTCAATACAGTCACAGATTTCTATGAGTGTAAAAAGCCTGCTGAAAATTAAGCTACTGCTAAACAAGTTATCAATTTCTGCAAAAATGGACTTCGAAGCGCACTTGATATTCAGTTAACACATCGTATCTGGATGAAGGCAAGACATTTTGGACAGGATTCTGAAGATTTTGCTGGAGCTGATCCAGCCCTTGGAAAATGTCGTTTAACACTAACAAATCTCTCTCACTCTGCCTCTCTGAAAGGACTGCCTGGTGAACCCTCCCATATACTTCCTTAACAAGAAAAAGAGCAATCAGATTGCAGACCCTCGCCAGAACTTCTTTTGAGTGGTTTATTTTTATAGGTTTTAGGGTCAATCCAATATGGCTGCTAACCATGTGACCTGTGATATCATATGTGTGAACCTTTTGTTCCTCATGGTCAGGCGATCATACGTGTAAAGTCGCCTCGATTTGTTCAGCCACTTTAGAGAGGATTTTTTAAAATGTTTATTTATTTATTTTTTAAAAACAATATGGCTGCCAAATCACGTGACCGATGACATAATGATTTTTTTTTCTGTGGACCATTTTATCCCGAGATGACCCTCAAAAATTTTCATACTGATTGGATGTGGCGTTTTACATATGTAATTATGACAATCATAACGAGGGCATCTATGACATCATAAAAAAAATCACACTTATTCCCCATGAGGAGTACTTGCTATGTGCCAAGTTTCAATTTTTTCCTTGGTGTGGTTTCAGAGATACAGAGTTGCAAAGTTTTTCTGTTTTTCTAATACGGCTGCCATACCACGTGACCTATGACGTCATTATAATGAAAATGTTCTACATGAGTAGTCGCTCCTGTTGTGAACATTTTGTCTCAATCCGACAAGCGGTTGCGTAGAAAAACACGAAAGTTCTGTGCGGACAAACAGACAAACAAGCCGGTAGGCGACATGGGTGGTCGCTAGACTAAAGCGAATTTGAAATATGTAGATAAGAGAACACATCAGATGGCATTTTTGCCGTTCGTTGTTCCATATAGGAACATGACGAGCAACTGTCCATTCATCATTTGTGTTCGATTCCCTAACCCTAGGTTAGGGAATCCCAACGCGAACGTTGGGGTGAAAGCATATAGTAATATAATTGCATACTAGTCATACAGTTTTTGACGGATCGGGCTGAAAATTTTTGACAGAGGTTGATTATAGTCCGCATAAAAGCGCGGAAGCCGATTTTTTTTTTTTTTTTGATTTTCGAAAAAAATGTTTTCGGATTTTTTTCAAAAATTTCAGTCCCGTTGCTAGGCAACGGTGGCGTCCAGAGCAACGGTACTCAAAAGCATACAACTAGATCCTGGTACGAACCTACCAGTCAAGTTTCATCAAAATCGGTTGACTCCTCTGGCCTCCAGAGCTGTCCATTACATACATACAAACAAACAGACAGACATACAGACAGACGGAAAACGTGAGAATAAGGTAGTCTAGCGACCACCCAACAAATGGCCCCAAATGCAATACCCTCTCCTGAGAGTAACTAGAATCTTGAAGTTCAGTCACTTTTTGGTCTCACAATCAGCCATGGATGTTACGTGGGCAATGCATCGATCCAAGTTAGTCTCCAAAACAAGCCATCTGGGCATCTTCTGTCGTACAAAGTGTTTCCTTGGAAAATGTGAACTTTTTTCAGTTTACAAAGTTTTCATTTTCGATAATTTTCGATTAGGTTACTCCCACCCAGGGGCGGGAGTGCCTGCTAGTTATCCTAATGAACGAAGTTTTGGAAACTCAAAACACAATTCTCCCATCCATGAAAGCGATTGCAGTGAATAATCAAATTTTCATGTTTAAAGAGGATTTCACTCCTTTAAGCTTTTGGTTGATCATAAATGTAAATGACAGCTCATGCTTTGTAGATTATTTAAATATTCACAATTTCTGTTGTTGTTTTTGTTGTTGTTCTTGTTTTTTCAAACTTTATTCTGCAGTTGCTCTTTGACTACGGCCTGCTTGTCACTCTGGGACTGGCAGGACTTGATCTAGAATATGTCGAGTTTGACAGAGCTTTAACCTCTCGCCTTCCTCCAAATGTATCGATCTGTGATGGTAGGTGATTTCTCTTCACCGCTCTCTTCGGTTTTCTTAGGAATTTCTTTTATAAAATCCAAGAGTCCATCTTCTCTTCGAAGAGAAATAAATTTGAAATCTCCATCTTCTCTTCGCCATGTTCCCCGTCCCATCCCCATCCCTCTCCCTTCCACAGTTCACCTAATGTGTCTGTTCCCCACTGTTTTGTCCCTTCCACTCCCGCCCCTCTTGTCTCATGCCTCCTTGCTGTGAGTTGTGTGTTAGCTCTCATACGAGCCTCGACCAAGGTATACAAAAAAAAAAAAAAAAAAAAAAGAGAAAAATCGCAATAAATGTCTTTCTGTACTTGTTTAAGTACTAAGCTGTCTCCAAGCTGTCTGTTGGTGCACGCTAAGCTGTCTAGCCTGGGTTCGAATGCCGACCCAACTATAAGCGGGCATTCCGGTGTTTCACAGGTAGGGGGATTCATCGGTGTGTGCCATCCCTTGGATGGACGTTAAAGATCTCACGGTGTCCTTTGGGAAAAGTAGGCGAGCTATCGCTGGCACTGAACAAATTACAAAATCCTACTCCAACTTAAAGGAGTACTGCATCAGTAGTGCAACCATGCCCCCAGCCAATGATGCTACCCTGTAGCCTTGTGCTGCATACGAAAGAAGAAGAAGAAGAAGAATGTGAAAACCCCAGGAGGAGGAGGAGGAGGTGGAGAGAGTGTAGGCTCATAAAGATTTTCATGGTCATCTGTTGCTTTAATTCTTAGGTAGTCCTACCGATGTGGGAAAGACTAGGCCACTGTGTGCTGGTCCCTTCATCAATTTCCAAATCGCTGCCCTGCCTCAGGGCTGCTTCAGCAACAACCTGCAATTGATTGATTCAAGTTTCATGACATAGTCGCAGGTAACCTGAACGACCCATGGAGGAGGTATGGGAGCAATTATTTTTATATTTATTTTTATTACAAGGCTTCGAAGCTCACAGGCAGGAAGCATGTTGTTCTTGCTTTGATGATTGTTCTACTTCCGCTGATTCTTGTGCAACGACTTTTGAAAAAACTGTTCCAGCTTGCTATGCCAATCGGTGTGTGCTTTAAGCACATTGTTGGAACTTGATCCGAACAGATTTTGAAATTTGTCTTGTATTGGTGGCCATCTTGGATTTTGTGCCAAACGTAAAATATCTCCTCCAGAACAGCTATACCGATTGCCATGAAATTTGGCAGACGGCATAAGCACACGTAGGTGGTGTTGGTTTGAGAGTTTGAAGTTTCTGCCATAAAAACCCTTGAAGCTGGTCACATGATAAAATGGTTGCATGAGCACGGCTATGGTCTCTGAAGTAAAATGGCCTCCACTGTTTGACTTTTTATCAAATTGGATAATATCATTGAATATGCCATGACACCAGATTTATTGTGATGTGTAGCTTGTTGATGAATACCTCATATTTTGTATTTTATGAGGGAAAATGTCTGTGCCATTAGTAACGCCTCAAGCCGGCACACACTCTTTGAAGGCACGGGGAGTTATTCGAAGGCTGAAAAATTGGGAAGAATCGGGTGTTTTATAAGGTGCTTCGGGTTTTATTGCATTCTCTGTGATAAACTTGGCCTTCCTGGGTTTCTGGGTGGTCGCGGTCTCTGAAGTATAATGGCCCTTGAAGTTTGACTCTCACCAAATCGGAGAACATAATTGAATGCCCCATGAGGTGGGCTTCACCGTGATATGTGGATTGATGTTGGAGATATTATATGTGACAATTGTATGAATATAAATGACTGGCCATGAGGTAAAATGGCCTCCAAAAAGTGACCCTTATCAAAGTGGATAATATTGTTGCGGATTCGCGCCCGCCGGCGTGCTGACGGCCACGTAACTCGAATCGCGGCACGTCGCCCACCGGACGGACAATCCAGTCGTGACCCTCTCGGACTAACGCCGGGAACCAGTCACGGGTGGACCTTTCGGTCTCACCGCGATCGAGCCAATCAGCCCCCGCGTGGGATAGGGTTGCTCGCCGAATTCGACCTACCTAAGTACCCACGCGGAGGGTAGACCAGGCGATCGCACCTCGCCGCAGGTCGACTTCGGACACGGGCCACTTAAGCGACCCGTTCCGTACTATCAGAATAACCGAGCGGTGTTATCGTCGACCTCGACGGTTCGATTAATTATCGGGCGTATTCAGCCCACTACCAACCCTTTACGTGAAGCAAGATGGGGATTCAATGGAGGAAAAGACGAAGCGAAGCGGGAGAACAGTTCAATAATAAAGCACATTTATTCGCGACGAACGGAAAGCACACATATTCAATTCCACCAAAAGCACACAGAAAAAACACAATTCCATTTACACAAAAAGCAAATATAAAAGCGAAAACAATGCAGAGCTAATACCGACTACCGAGCACACGGCAACACTTATACAATTCTACCTCACAGACGGCGCCGACAACACATACCCAAAACCAAGGAAAAGAATACCCCCAAGAATGAGGCGGGCCTGAGGCCGAGACCGGGTCGCGCCTACCCGTCTGGTGATGAGACGCGGAGCGGCGATGGCGCCCCAACTCCGCGGACCTCGCGGACAGTGTCTGGCAGGGGGTGGGAAAGGGGCCCCCTTGGTCGCACTATCTCAGCGCGGGGGGAAACAGGAGGGGGTTGCTGATGCTCGGGGTATAGAGGATCTTTATTATCCCTGGTGTGCGTCTCCACCTCGGCCAGGTCGCGCTGCCGGCCTCCCTCGGGCGTGCAGCTCCCGGCACCGACGCGAGCACCCCCTCGTCTGCCTTCGCCGCTGCCGCCTCTCCGCCTCTGGACTCTCCGACTCTGGACTCTTCTTTGGACTCTTCTTTGGACTCTCCCCTTGGACTCTTCTTTGGACTCTCCTCTTCTGACTGACGAACACGGTCCTTTTATCCCCCCGTAGCTTTGCCTTTGACCCCCTCCCTTTGACCTTTCCCCTCGCTCCCCATTGGCCCGAGAAAAAGTGGGCGTGAAGGCTTTTTGATCCACAAATTTGCATATATCGATCGTCCTGGAGGCGGGGCCAAATCGCCCCTCGCTCACCGATTGGACGGCAAAAAGTGGGCGTGTGTCGTTTTTGATCCGTTTTTGAAGCACAAAATCCGTGATTTTGTACACGCTGTTCGACGCGCGCCCTGCACGAGTCCAACACCGGTACCCACAGCGGGGCAAGAACGGTGGCGATGCTACGGTTGCGAGGTGTGACGTGAAGGTCGTGGCGGTTGTGGTGAAGCGGTGGTTGTGGTTGGTGGTTGATGTTGTGGTTGTGGTGGTAATCATGGCGGTTGGTCCAAAATAAAGATAGCAAAAGAAAAACGGCTATCCTGAAGAGTCGCAGCTCGCATAAATGACATGTATTCCCACTAGACAACGGGTTTGGACCTAACTACACATGTACTTACCGAGATACCTCACCTAAGGGACCTGAATGGTGGTTTGCGAATTTGGTAACCACAACACTACCCCCTCCCCTTTTTACAGACTCGTCCCGAGTCGTCAAATTTTCGTGTGCCATCATGTGTAGTTTTCCCCTAGTACATTTTACCTACGGATCCCTGAGTGCGACATTCATGGTATTCGTGTCCCCAAAATAAATAACCTGAGGGCTGCGTAACTATCTAAACAAACTCACTCACACGGACGACTTAAATAAAATTGCCGGCGCTAAGACAAACATGCCGGGGGCGCACTCATATTTACAGTACATCTTAACCTTAACTTACAAATTTTACACTAAACCATGGCCCAGGATCATTGAACTCTGCAAAAAGAAAGCAGTTAGCAGGGAGCCAGGCTGCCCACATGCAGTCTCTGGCTCAAAACAATGCAGGTGACAGGGAACGTGGCTGGCTGCTCACACGCAGTCCAAGGCCTTCCCTTTTGAACTGAACGCAGTGAACCACAACGGTGCATGGGCTGCACAAACGCAGTCTCCGTGCCAGCTCAAGTGGCACACGCAATGAGCACAACGGATAGATGGATGGACAAAAACACGGTGCACGGGCCGCCACTGCAGGCCCGTGTTGTAGCTGCCAACAGGGCAGTTCTTGCAGCTTGCAAACTGTTGCCCTGATCCTGGCGCACATGGAAATGAACAGGGGGGGGGGGGCAAAGCAAAAATTGAACGGGGCTGGTGAACATGGGCAGTGGGCATGGCATGGCAAAGGTGAGCAGGCAAACACAGCCCGCAGAAGAAGGCCGCTGCAGGCAAACATAGCGGGCAGATGAACTGGCCGGCACAGGCCTTGAAGAAAAACAGCCAGCAGATGAACTGGCCGGCACAGGCCTTGAAGCAAACACGGCCAGCCGATGGCACAGACCTTGCAGCAAAACGACAGCTGCCGATGAAGTTGGCCAGCCTCCGCCTTGAAGCAAAACACGGCCAGTCGATGAAGTTGGCCAGCTCTTGCCGTTCAGTGGAGGTTGGTGGAGGGAGTGCGGTGGTGCTGGCCACTTGGAAGGCGGGCTCGGACCTACCTACCTGTCTCCCTCCCAACCTATCGCCTTTGCCTGTCACTGTACATACCCACTCCCTTAATTTGTCAAACCCCAATTTAGCCCCAACTTATTTTTTTGTTGTTTTTATTTTTACTTCCCCACTATAAATCGTCCCCTAACCCCCTTTATCGTCTTTGTTCGGCTAACCTATCCTGTCACCTAGCCTACTCCCAACCCCTACGTTCCCTTCCCGGTGGGGAATAAGGGAGAGCTAACGTCCTGTGTTGAGGCCCAACGAAGCCTCAGAATGGCCTCCCCAGAGTTCGGCGATCTAACCCAAAGTGGGTCCAGCGGCCCACAACGAGAGCGAGGGGATGGATGGTGCGGAGGGGTACATCTCCTAATCTACCCTAACCATTTAACTGTTAAACTACCCCGGGGCTTTCAACAAGCGCCTCTTGCTTAAACTATTGGTTCTATAAACCCAGATTCCCGTCGCCTGTGTTGGTGTCCTTACAATTTCGGGCCTCGCCCCCCAATTTTCTCTCCGTGCCCTCACACGGTCTCCTGGCTGGGACACGTGGCTCCCTTTGGCAGGCACGACCCTCTGCCGAATCTCCCGCTATGGCACCCCCGGGCACTACACTGCCTCCGAGCCTACCAGCTCCCTAACACCGCGCAGTGCCCCCCATGGCACCTCCCCTGAAACGCACACGTGGCAGGCCGGCCTCCCGGGCCCCTTTCCGAGGGTCACCCGTGCCCACAACACTGCCCACGCGGCTAATGGCGCCCCGGGCCCCCGCACCAAGCAGGCGCACCCGTGCCCACTACTCTATCCCGGCCCCCCATGGGCCCTTGGCCTACCGCGGCCGACTAGCCTGGTGCCCGGGGTACCCACTCAGCGATACTCACCTTTCGCAGCCACGCTCCCAAGCCCGTCAACAGGGCTCCTGCACCCCTCCAAATGGGTCTCGAGCCTACTTTCCCACCAACAACAAAACGACCTCCATTTTTCAATTTGACTAACCCCCTAACTCACTTTATACTGACCCCGGGGTCCCTTGGGCGGGAGTCACTCCTCCCCCCAATCACTCATCGCACCATGCATTCCCCATTCACTCCACTCACACAGACCCGCTGGCCTCACTCACTCACCAAGCACATGCCTCACAACTCGCCAACTCTTCAACACACTCACCGCTGAACTCTGCCATCCTCCTAACTACATCCCCTAACTAACTCGTGCTCCCACGTCGTCCCTTATACTACAGCACGTTCCTTTTAACACTACGTAGCTAAGCTACGTCCCCTCTACACATCCACTGTCTGTCACTGTCTCCTAATCTCTTTAATCAATTTCCCCACCTAAATCTGGCTACAATCCCTCTAACTAATCCATTCCACGGACTCCATGAGGACTTACCCCTGCCCCATGAAGTCGGTCTAGCTAAGCTAACCCTTCCCCCTAACTAGTTTTCATCCTGTGCCCAGGGTAAGGGGGTCTTTCACCCCTTGCCCAGGAATCCTGTGCACCCGAAAGTGAGGCTTGCTTTTTTTTTTTTTTTTTCCATGCGCAGCACCTGCGCGGCAACTCAGAGCTCGCGCACTTTACACCTGCCCGTGACGTCATGCAGCTGCACGTGTTCCTCGTCCCTCCTTGGACGGTACCATCCGGCAGAGATACCCCTCCTGCCGGATTCCAACCAGACGTGCAGCCATGACGTCACCGTGCGCAAAAAAAACACAAGCCCCACGTCTCGAGGGGTTCCTCACGCGAACACATGTGCTTTGCCCGTTGGAGCTTAACACACACGATCGCGTGGAGAACCCGTCCGGTCCAAATCCGTCATCCTGCCTAAACTTTGTCCGTCCGCGGGATCGGCAAATCCACCGCGTGCGTTTCCGGACCGGGACTTCACTCTCGCAAGCGAGCACGTGGCGGTCTCGTGCGTTGCACAGCACGAACCGCGTGCTCACTGCTGGGTGAACCCGGCACGGTCCACGAAATAGCTACAGCCGCTACTCGGCTTTCTCTCCTCTGTCGCCGTCTCCGTCTCCATTCAACCCACGCACACCTGCGTGTCACGACGCACACAGTCCACTCCATCACATTCACACTGGGAGACGCGGCTGCGTGCTCCCGCATGCCAACCGACATCTCCCTCACATACCGCTCTCTCACACACACGGTCTCCCTTGCACACAGCGACCTTGCACACGGCCGTTCACTCACGCGTGCGGGGGCACTCACCCGCGGTGCCTCACTCGCACTCCGTGCCTCATCCACACACGCGGGGGCACTCAACCGCGGTGTCTCATCCATACTCCGTGCCTCACTCACACACGGTGCCTCATCCACACACGGCGTGCTGGGAAGCACGCACTCCGGCACAATCGCCACCACACCAATCACACACGGGGTCGCTTCCACACACGGGGACGCACTCACGCCTTGCACCACACACACAGGGACAACCACACTGGGGATTCGTGTCCCCACAAGGGTCTCCGGGGCCTCTATACCCCCCAAGCTCTCCGTGCACCTGTCCACAGCACTCGTCCCCTCAACCTCGCAAAGCACGACCGAACTCACCTGGTCGTGACTCGCCTCAAGGGGGCATACTCCCTCCCCTCGTTCCTGGAGGAGGCCATCCAGGTGCTTGCACTGGGTCTCTACCCAGTCCGCCAGCTCACCCCCATTGTCCTCCACTACCTCCGTGTGTGTGTGCGCGTCACTTACCCCGTCCTCACCGTGCAGTCTCTCCTCTATCGTTCCCTTCCCGGCTACCGTCACTGCCAACTCTTCACCCTTTACCTCCCTTGTCTCAACTATTATTTCCTTTGTCACGGCCTTCATGCCCGCCTGCAGGCATCGGCCCATGTTCTGCGTCTCCCCCCGGAGCTTTTTCGTTTCTTCCTTCATGTTTGTTTCCATTTTAGTTTTCATGCGTTTTATTTCGTTTGTGAATGTATCCATCTTTTCGTTTATTTGTTGTGTATTCGCATCCATCTTTTCGTTCATTTGTTGTGTATTCGCATCCATCCTCGTTGTCATTGCCGCCAGCATGGCGCATAGCTGGGCTATGTCGGGTGCGCTTGAGTGAGCCGTTTCGGCAGGGGTTGGGGAAGGGTCTTGGTGGAGAGGGGGGGGGAGGTGTCATACACCGCGGCCGCTGCCGCACCCACCTCGGGCCCTGGGTTCAGTTGGGCGAGTCCGTGTTCCTGCACAATCAACATTTCCTGCACGGGGATTCCATCCTGGACCATGGACTCTACATTATTACACATATACATTTCTAATACCCCCGGCTCCCGCTCGCCTTGAGACGCCATCTTGCTTCTCGTGAAGGGTTAATTTGCTCGCTCGTAATTTGGAGGGAATCGGGGGTCGCTTCTCTCACCCCTGGACCGATTCCCGTGAATTTAGCTGGAGACAGGAGAGCCCGTTTTCCTGTTCTCCGATACCAGTGCCGCGAGGAGGGCGATGAATTTGTATCCCACTCCTGACACCAGTGTTGCGGATTCGCGCCCGCCGGCGTGCTGACGGCCACGTAACTCGAATCGCGGCACGTCGCCCACCGGACGGACAATCCAGTCGTGACCCTCTCGGACTAACGCCAGGAACCAGTCACGGGTGGACCTTTCGGTCTCACCGCGATCGAGCCAATCAGCCCCCGCGTGGGATAGGGTTGCTCGCCGGGTCGACCTACCTAAGTACCCACGCGGAGGGTAGACCGGGCGATCGCACCTCGCCGCAGGTCGACTTTGGACACGGGCCACTTAAGCGACCCGTTCCGTACTATCAGAATAACCGAGCGGTGTTATCGTCGACCTCGACGGTTCGATTAATTATCGGGCGTATTCAGCCCACTACCAACCCTTTACGTGAAGCAAGATGGGGATTCAATGGAGGAAAAGACGAAGTGAAGCGGGAGAACAGTTCAATAATAAAGCACATTTATTCGCGACGAACGGAAAGCACACATATTCAATTCCACCAAAAGCACACAGAAAAAACACAATTCCATTTACACAAAAAGCAAATATAAAAGCGAAAACAATGCAGAGCTAATACCGACTACCGAGCACACGGCAACACTTATACAATTCTACCTCACAGACGGCGCCGACAACACATACCCAAAACCAAGGAAAAGAATACCCCCAAGAATGAGGCGGGCCTGAGGCCGAGACCGGGTCGCGCCTACCCGTCTGGTGATGAGACGCGGAGCGGCGATGGCGCCCCAACTCCGCGGACCTCGCGGACAGTGTCTGGCAGGGGGTGGGAAAGGGGCCCCCTTGGTCGCACTATCTCAGCGCGGGGGGAAACAGGAGGGGGTTGCTGATGCTCGGGGTATAGAGGATCTTTATTATCCCTGGTGTGCGTCTCCACCTCGGCCAGGTCGCGCTGCCGGCCTCCCTCGGGCGTGCAGCTCCCGGCACCGACGCGAGCACCCCCTCGTCTGCCTTCGCCGCTGCCGCCTCTCCGCCTCTGGACTCTCCGACTCTGGACTCTTCTTTGGACTCTTCTTTGGACTCTCCCCTTGGACTCTTCTTTGGACTCTCCTCTTCTGACTGACGAACACGGTCCTTTTATCCCCCCGTAGCTTTGCCTTTGACCCCCTCCCTTTGACCTTTCCCCTCGCTCCCCATTGGCCCGAGAAAAAGTGGGCGTGAAGGCTTTTTGATCCATAAATTTGCATATATCGATCGTCCTGGAGGCGGGGCCAAATCGCCCCTCGCTCACCGATTGGACGGCAAAAAGTGGGCGTGTGTCGTTTTTGATCCGTTTTTGAAGCACAAAATCCGTGATTTTGTACACGCTGTTCGACGCGCGCCCTGCACGAGTCCAACACCGGTACCCACAGCGGGGCAAGAACGGTGGCGATGCTACGGTTGCGAGGTGTGACGTGAAGGTCGTGGCGGTTGTGGTGAAGCGGTGGTTGTGGTTGGTGGTTGATGTTGTGGTTGTGGTGGTAATCATGGCGGTTGGTCCAAAATAAAGATAGCAAAAGAAAAACGGCTATCCTGAAGAGTCGCAGCTCGCATAAATGACATGTATTCCCACTAGACAACGGGTTTGGACCTAACTACACATGTACTTACCGAGATAACTCACCTAAGGGACCTGAATGGTGGTTTGCGAATTTGGTAACCACAACACTATCATGGAATGGCCCTCTGTCTAAGTTTTGGAACAATGCGAAGATTGTTCAGGGATGCTCTACGTTTTTTTTTTAATTTTTATTTTCCTGCCGATGATGGATTTGGCCTCCATTTTGGCATAAAACGTTTGAACGGGTCTTCATGTAGGTGGCAGATTTGGACTGCTCAGAAGCCGACAGCACTGCTCGCAGTTCTAGTTAGTCCGTCCGCTGCACAGCAGGAGACAGGGTTTTGCATTCATACGTGTCGGTGTCAGTGTGTGAGCCTTTGTCATCAAATTTTTGAAGAAACCTTTATTACAATAATGTGGTGAAGACTGATTAGTAACTTGGTCAAAATTTCAAAGGGCAAAGCCACATGAAATACCAACAGCCCTCATTAGCCTGTCTGCCACTGCACAGCGCAAGACTGTCTGGTTTTGTAATCGCTTCCAGTGTTTCTTTATTTACCATTTGAGTTTTTTTCATCAAATTTTCAGCAAACATTAATGATGAGAACATGGAGAACACTGTTTAATAAAATTTACATTTAAAAATTTATTTTGAAGCTGTTGTTTTCGTAAAGATTACTTTGAGTACAAAGCAGACGTGGACGGGCTTTGCATTTTGACATTTTCTCGTTATTATTATTGGTTATTATTATTGTTGTTGTTATGCACATTAGCAACAGGGCCATTGTGCCTGTTTTTGTTAGTTGTTGACTTTTGCCATAAAATTAAATTTTAAGGATCGGTCTTTTATAGCATTTATTTTTACGACATCTCAACACTTTCATGTGTACATTGGCCCTGTAGCTAATGTGCATAACAACAATAATAATAACCAATAATAGCATAAATAGTCTGTTTAGCAATCCATTCTATTTCATACAATCTCGTGAGAAATGATGTTGAAATTGTCCAAATTTTCTTGTTAAAATAACTTCCACATTTAAAAACTTTTTCTTAATATGTTGTTTGCATCAGCTAAAATGCAGAACTTTCCATGTCTAAAAGTTTTTGTTATTTTATATATTTTTATTTATTTTACAAGGCGTTTCCAGCATCTAAAATATGGAAGTTTTCATATTTAAAATCTTTATTATTAGCTCACCTGGACTTTAGTCAGGTGAGCTTATGCGATCGAGCAGTGTCCATAGGCGAGTGAGTCAGCCACAGTCAGTGAGTCTGCGAACTCTTCAGTCATTATCGCTTGAATCAAACACACAATTTCGATTAAACTTGGCCACAAGCTTCGTATCTGATGCATAACGATAGTTTATTGACTACATCAAAATGTGTGCTCATTAAAGGGGTCTACATGGGTGGGGGGGGGGGTTGTTTCCCCCAAAATTTGGTATTTGCTCTTTTCTTCAAAACTACACATGCGATTTCGATGATACTTGACCACAACCTTCATCACCCATGATGTACCAAAGTTTGTTCACGGCATTAAAAAAAATCAGGGTCTAAGTGGGTTTGCGGGGGGTTGAGGGGGGGGGGGAGTTTGAGTGACTGTTGCTCTTGATCCAGATGTGCTTCAGGATGCACAGTCCTATTTTTACAAGGTGTTTCCAATAGCTAAAATAAGATGATCTGTGGTTTTTAGATGCCTGGACTAGGTCATCAATGTGATTTTTCAGGATTTTTTATGACATTAGCATATGAACATTTGCATTTGGTGAGTGACATGTTCCCTAAATGTCTGCTGTTTATGATGACCAGGCCTCTTGACAGACAACTTTGTCATTTTTGCCTTCGCTGATGAACCACAGTTAACCTGCGTCATGCTCAGCCGCAAGCGCTTCTCACAGGGAGCGACATTACGGCTTGAGAAGCTGTCCTCCAGCGATATGAAGGTACTATTCAAGTGAAATGGAGGGTGTCAGTGTTTTGCTGTGAGTGGTTTTGAGTTTTTACTTATTATTATTTTTCGTATTCACTATCGAAACTCATAGAAGAGCTGGAGCATAATTGAAGGGGACAGAATGGAAAGGGGGAAACACAAACAGTAGAGTAGAAATGAGAGTGAGATCAATGGGAGGGGAGGAAAGACACATGGGGGTGAACAAGCTGCATGCGAGCGGAATGAAACATGGCAAGAAGAGGAAGGGAAAGGTGGGAATGAAACTGAAACGGAACAAACCAAGAGATGACTAACAAATGAAACGAGGTGAGGAAGAGGAGGGGAATGGGAAATCGCAATAACCAGGAAAAGGGAGTGTTTGGTAATATGGTCATTTGGGGTAGAAGAGATCATGATCATAGATAGAGGACCTGAGGTAGTGGTGAACAAGTTACCTAAATCTGTGCGAAATTGATTTGGAGCTGGTTTGAAGCCCTGGAGGGAAGAATAGGACTGAGAAGATTGGGGAAGTTGGTTCCACAGGTGAGAGAAAAGAGGAACAAATTAGTGGAGGTGAGCATTAAGCCTGGATTTTGAGAGTTTAATAAGAAGACTGTTACCGGCAGACCAAGTGCTCTCTGCAGAAACCTGGGAGGAACAGAGCCCAGAGAGGGCAGAGGGTGCAAGACCAAAAGGAGGCGGTAGGATACAGAGTGGCCACCAACCTGTCTGTGATGCAAAAGTAGCAGGCCTACACACTCAGCTTCATCATGGGAGATCCCATTGATTTTGAGGACCTTGCTTTCCACAGCATTAATAAAGGCAAAGTGTGAGGCAAGGGCACCAGCACAAAGGGAAGAGCAGTACTCCATCAAGCTGCGAATAAAGGCTTTGTGAAGTAGTTAAGAGTTATGATTGGCCGAGGAAAGATCTTGCACGGTGAAGGATGCCCAGTTGGTGCCTGGCTTTGGAGGCCATCTTGGAAATATTGACTGCTCAAGAGGGATCATGGTTGATGGTGATGCCTTCAAGTGATTTGTTTAGGAAGTAGATTGGAGGGTTTTTGACAGATGGTCCTTTAGGAGAGACAGGGTGAGTGAGTGTGTGGGATTTGTTGCATTTGAAAGCTAAACTGTATTCCAAGTGTTGAGCCAGTTCCTGGTTCTATCAAGGTCTGCAGAAAGGAAATATGCTGCTGCCTGTCTGCCTGAAGGATGAGAGATGATATGGCAGAGGGTGGAATCATCAGCAAAGGCATGGGCAGGATTTTCCAGGGAATCAGAGAGATCATTGATGAAGATGAGGAACAAGACTGGGACCAAGGGGCCCAAGACATTGCCTTGAGGTATTCTAACCTTGACAGGGAGAGGAGGAGATGGGATACCATTAAGAGCTATACATTGAATATGGGAGTAGAGGAAGTCAGTGATCCATGAGAGAAGGTGGCTTTGGATGCCATAAGCAGAGAGCTTGGAGATCAAGGTGGAATGCCAGACTGTATTGAATGCTCGAGATATGTCCAGAGAGATGGCCCTGATCTCACATCTGAGATTGAGGGCTTCCATCCATTGTTTTGGAGAGTAGAATCAGCATGTCCCAAGTAGAGTGACTGGGTCTGATTCTGAATTGATATGAGATAGTCAATGGAGCAAAGGAGGAGCTTGAACTACATTGTCAACTGCAATGATAGATTCCATGACCTTACTTATAATTGGAGGCAAGCGAATAGGCCTGTAGTTTAGCACATGAGTTTTTGCACTTTGTTTGTGTATGGCAGTGAGAGTGGCTAACTCTCAGGAAGATGGAAACTGACCCAGAGAGAGAATGATCGAGTGAACAAAGCCAAAAGAGGATGAGCTAGAACTGCAGCAGGGCAGGTTTTTAAGGAAACATGCACTGATGCCATTTGGTCCTGTCACAGAATCAGAGTTGAGGTTTGTTAGAAAACTCTCCACTTCCTTAAGTGGGGAAGCCACAGTGTCCAGGAGCAGTTGGGTACTCGAGGGTACTGTAGGTGTAGGGAGTGAGGGGTTGGGTACACAAGAATTGGAAAGAAACACAGAATTGAGGCATTTAGCCTACTGATGAGTAGAGTCACCTGTGGTTCCATTTGAAGTGAGGGGAGGGATGGAGGGGGTGCATACATCAGAGACATATTTATCAAGGCACCACAGGTCTTTGAAGAAGGAGATAGGTTTGAGAGTTCAGCCTTGTGATTGGACAGATGTAGTTTCCTGGCTTTTCTGAAAGTGGACACATACAGTACTTGTTGTGGGCTTTGTTGAATAATCTGAGGTTTCCTTCTGTCACATTTGTTTTCCAGAAAAAGAAAGCAAGTTGGTTGAGGGCAACTGCCTCGCCACAGGATTCTGTATACCAGTCATGAGAGGATAGGTATGCTCACTGCAGATGGTGGTATAAATCTGTGGAAGGATTCCCAGGCAGTATTGATTTCACAAAAGGTGAAAATGAAGGACCAGTCTTGACACGAGTGGGAAGCTTGTGTCGTCCCTGCCATTAGAGCTTGAGTGAGCTGCCAGACTTTATGGTGCTGAGGCAGCTCTCCGACACTAGACAGAGAGATGGTGACTCTCACAAGCACACAAACAGATGAACCTATTGGACTAGAAGAGGAAGAGGAGAAATTAGAAGGAAAATTAGTCATTATCAAGTCCAGGGGGGAGCACCTTCCATTTGGAGAAATCTGGGTTGGAAAGTTCACAGATCGAGTCAGTCCGATAGAGTCACAGAAGTCCTTTGCTGAAGTGCGATGGTTAGTGAGAGAGGTACCAACAACCATCCAATTTGCATGGTGACAACTGAAATCACCACATATGAGGGAGAGAGAGGGTTTGGATGAGTAGTTGAAAGATGGTCTTTGTTGTCTGAGAGAGAGATGTGAATGGAATCATCCCTGTTCAGAGGACAGTGGAGCACACAAATACAAACAAAACATGAACTTGTTGTTTGTTTTTAAATCAAACCTGTTTGTACAATGAAAGACTGGCTTGATTATAATCTCCTTCAATACACTTCAATAAACAATCAATGTACTGGTCATTCAGACCGGAATCATTTAAAAACATTCAACAGTGTTTTTTAATATGGATTTACAGATGGCCACACAGTGAGAGAAAGCAGCTTGGTGGTGGAGTAGATAAAGGCCTTGTGGCATTGTTCTCACTCCATTCCCATGGCTTCGCAATGGCAATTTCCACACCCTGTAACACCAGTGGCACCTGTCCAGTATTTCATTCTTGATCGAAGAAATGTTCACAGTTCTGTCATGAACGCCAAGATTCTCTGTCAAAAGTATGCGCCGCCATCAGCACTACACAGAAAGGAATGCATTTAACATCCATTGCTGCCTCCTTTTGAGCACCAACATCCAATGATTTTGGAGCACCTCCTTTGTTTGAAACTATGTCGGACACCGGGTTTGAGGCCCTCGCACTTAACAGGTAAAAATGGTATGCTGAGTGCAAAGAGAGGGTGAATCGGTGCGAGCATTCACGGGTGGAAGAGTTGAAGTACTGCAGAAGCCGGCGGAAAGAACGGGTTGCTGCGCCAGGCAACCACCCATGCGATCAATGCTCAATGGTGTGCTGCTTGGCCATCGGTTTTCTGAGCCACCAACGGGCACATGCTAGACGAGTCACAACGACGACGACATGGCTTGGTGATGTGGCATGGGACAACAACAGATCTTTCGACTTGACAGCTGAACTGATAACCTCCTATGTTCCCAAAACGAATAATTTGTGCTCGAGTCTTGCTCCGATGAACGGCTAATGCCTGAAAAGTGAGCTTTATGTTGCTCCCCACAGCAGTCAGCATACCTTTGTCAACTTTCCGTTAATAAAACCGATCTATGGGTTTATAGACACCATCACGAGATGGGTGAATATCATCTTCACTAGGAGATTACATGAAGGGATTTTATATGATTTCACAAGAAGCATGATGATTTAAGCTCACTTTAACTTTTCAATTCTCCAAAAATGTGGATAAATAGTCAATGGTCTTCAAAATTTGGGTTAAGTTTATAAGGAAAAACATCCAGCAGCAAGAAGACTCATGTACACAAAAGTGCACCCTTGACAGTGATGGCAAACGCATCTATTTTATGAAGGGTATCCACACAAGTGCTGTGATCAATCGTGTAAATGGTTACCCAATAACATGGACAGGATCCCACCAGAGGTGGTGCAATGCACGATTCGGTTCATTGTATAATATGTTTTGGGGCTGGTAGCTGTAATCGGTATAAATGCTTTTTGGGAATACTGTACCAAGTACGTCTACAGGAGGTAAAACGGTCATTGAATCACGTACTTTACAGTTTCCTGAACCATCTTTACGAATTCCAAACCCTTTAGATGTTTCTGTCCCACTGCTAGCCAGCTGTATTCCATGCAGTATTTGAGTTGGATTAATTTTCACCCTTTTTGGAAACTCTTGCACATCAAAGCCTTGTAACTTTCACAGCCACCATTGCACTGACATTATGACAAAACTGCTTGGAAGTCGCTTGTGGAACCAGGCTCGCATAATTTCTTCTTCTATCAAGCCTATTTTGTGCACCGTAGCCACCCAGGGGAGAGGCAATGCTGAGCCCCTTTCAAACGGGGATGTTGCAAAGATCTTGAGTACCTTGTGAATATTTTGGAAATTATTTTAAGGAATTGTGTAAGCAGCTTTCAGGCTCAAGCTGTCTTTCGAGCACCTTCTTAAAAAAATTGTTTTTTGAAGAATTGACTTTGGAATGAGTAGTATGTTCTTGCATGTTTGATGTCACAAAACACTGCATTACGCATCAGTATTTTAAATGGTGCACCATTACAAGTCCATTATTACTACCACCAGATTTGTACGGTGGATCTTCCCGGTCCTCGGAGTGGTCAGATGAATCGCCAACTCACAATTAACCCTGAGCAGAATCTGGTGGTTTGCTGGTGGGTGTTGAATGAAGTCAAAGATCCCAGTACAGCAGTGTCTTGGGCCCCCGTGCCTATGGAACAAGACCGTGCTACTTTGGCGCTGGTGAGCTGTGGAAAGGCTTCGATGGAGGTAAGCCAGCCCCTCCAGCACACAGCCAAGCAGCACCTGTTTGAATGTAAATGGTGTCAACTTTTGAATTGTTTCAAACATATTCTGACATATTCTGACATATCTGACATGTATATTATTTCAAACATATTCTGACAATGTACCTTACATTTTCCAAAACTAACCAACACTTCTGAAACCTTTGAAGGTGGGAGAATAGCTCTGTAATCGAACACCTACCTGATCTCGACTTCCACGATGTATGTTTGAATCCTCGTGGTCCAATTACCTCCGCCACCGGAGGTGGACGGAGGTTATGTTTTCACCCCTGTTTGTCTGTTTGTCTGTCTGTCTATCTGTTTGTCTGTGAGCAGGATATCTCAAAAACTTATGGACGGATTATGACAAACCTTGATGGATGAGATGTGTAGGTGACAAAAACCAGCTGATTAGATTTTGGTTCAGGTCCGGATGCAGATCAATGGGATACAAAACGTATGCAATTCAGCCTGCCGGAAGTTTGCCCTCTACCGAGTGCCGTGCTTGTTTTATTCCAAATCTACTGTTGTGAAACAATACTTGAAAAGGGTACTGAATTATGGAAGTTATTTGTACCCTGTTACTAATGGAATATTAAATTAGATTACTTGTCTGTAATCATGCAGATATGAACTTCCTCTTCCTCTTTCACTGTTGCCTCATTTCCAGACACAGTGGTGAACTCTTTATAATTTTCTGTATTTCTGCATAAATTTGACCTAAAACTGTGATCAGATCTTAATGTAAGTCCTAATAATCGGTAAAGAGAACCTGCTTACACAAATATCACAAAAAAAATCTACCTTTTCATTTATTTATTAAGCAAAATGATCCAAGATTCATTGTCTTTGTCAGAAAAAGTACGTGAATCTGTCCATTCAGAAACTGGTAGCACCCCCTTGAGCAGCAATAACTTCAACCAAATGTTTCCGGTAACTCTTGATCAGTCCTCCACATCGGCTTGGAGGAATTTTGGCTCATTCCTTCTTACAGAACTGCTTCATTTCAGAGATATTTGTAAGCTTTCTTGCACGAACTGCTCACTTAGGTTCTGCCACAACATTTCAATTGGATTAATGTCTGGACTTTGACTTCGCCATTCCAAAACCTGAAATCTCTTCTGCTTCAGCCATTCTGTTGGAGATTTACTTGTGTGATTAGGATCATTGTCTTGCTGCATGACCCACTTTCTGTTAAGCTTCAGCTCACAGACGGATGTCCTGACATTCTCCTGTAGAATTTTCTGGTACAATCCGGAATTCATGGTTCCATCAATGATAGCAAGCCGTCCAGGTCCTGAGGCAGCAAAGCAGCCCCAAGCCATGATTCTCCCACCACTGTGCTTCATGGTTAGGATGAGGTTCTTGTGTTGGAATGTAGTGTTTAGTTTTCCCCAAACATAATATTTCTTATTTAAGCCAAAAATTTCCACTTTTGACTCTTCTGTCCACAGAACATTCTTCCAATCGCCTGCTGGATAATCCAAGTGGTCTTTCACAAACTTGAGATGGGTTGCAATGTTATTCTTGGAGAGCAGTGGATTCCTCCTTGCTATCCTCCCAAACACACCATTCTTTTTCAGTGTTTTTCTGATGGTGGACTCATGAACACTGACATTAGCCAATGCAAGAGAGGCCTACAGATTCTTAGACATTACCCTGGGGTTCTTTTTGACCTCCTGGATTATTGTACACCTTGCTCTTGCAGTGATTTTCGTTGGACGACCACTCCTGGAAACAATAATAATGGCATTGAATTTTCTCCATTTGCACATTATCTGCCTGACAGTGGATTGGTGGAGCCCAACATCTTTAGAAATGGTTTTGTAACCCTTTCCAGACCTATGAGCATCGACAACTCTTTTTCTGAGGTCCTCAGAAATCTCTTTTGATCGTGGCATGACACGCTTCCACAAACCTATGTGGTGAAGACCAAACGCTTATCCATCCATTGGGACCATACTCTGCGCAGAGCATTGGTGCTACCTAAGCAGGCTCCTTTGCTATTCGGCACAATCCTGGACGAGTCGCCACTCCCCGTCCCCGTATCAATCCCATTTGATACCGTATATGCACAAAAGCACTTCAAAATGTATAAAAAGGTTGAATTTCAAATTTGACAGTTCATAAAAAATTATTTCTGCACTGACTTGGGTTATGTAAAGTAATTACCTGCAAGCAGTGCTCCTGCTGAGCTGTTGGATTACTTGACTGCGTGGCGAATTATAATGCTGCTAATTCCTCCCTGAAGTATTTATTGCCATGACGTTGAATACAGCGGTGTTTTATAAGGGGTAATTTACAAGATTCATTCTTTTGAGGTGTGCTATTTTGTATGTGAGGCGGCCTTCAATTCGCACGTGTGAAGCAAAAAGGGGGAGAAATTTTTTTTGGAATTTAGCACTTTGTTGCTGCAAATTTGAAACTTGGAAAAATCGCTGTTTCAGGATGGCATCCGCACAATGCTCTTGCTGTGGTGACTGCAGGACGCTGCATGGGCTGCAAATCCCAGGTGCAGTGCCACATAGGCCACCGGACTCCCTATGATGCCTCCCGCTTCCCTGACCATTTGGAAAATGTCAGCGAATAATGACGGAGGAGGCATGGGCGCCGGGAGTCCGGAAACATTTGCCCCACATTGGTGCAGCCGATGGCACTGTGATGTGTTGTGCTCAGTGCCGAGCCAGGCTCTGTGTGGGATTTGCATAATTTATTGTTCTTGCTAATCTACATGTTTTTTATTTATTTTATTTTAAATATCTCATTCCTTTCAGAATTATCTAATCTAATTTTGGTACTCTGCCTTATAGGTAGACTCACAGCAAGGATTACATTCGGTAGTTTGCCGTTGTCTTTCGCAATGATAGTCAGGGCAGGGATTTGTAATTTGTTCAGGGTGCCGGCGATAGCTCGCTTACCCGTCGCAAATTACACCGTGGGATCTTTTAACATCCATCAACTAAGGCTGGAAGACTGGAAGCCAGTTTGACGTCCCTCCGATGGCAAAGGACGGCACACACATTGTTGACTCGCTCTGCATGCGCAACACCAGGATGATGGTTTATAGCTGGACTGAGAACATTCGAGCCCAGGCTGGACAGCTCAGAGGTAAGTGCACATACCTCGAGGTTCAGACTAATTATGGAGGAACGATATTTCGGACAAATATCCACTGAAATAATGACAAAAATGTGTGTAGAAATAGATTATTGTTCGTACATTTGTGGAGCCATGGATGTACATTAAGACGTCACTCGTCCTCCCAGTACACCATTCTATAGATTTTAACATATTGCTGTCAGACAACCTTTGAAGCAAGACATGAATTAACCTAATCCTTTCAACCCTGAAAGAAAGCTGCGTTCTAACAATGAGAATCTCCTGGTCGTTTCTCGTGCTAGGATGAAGACTTTTTGGTGATCGAGCTTTCTTTGATCTGCTTCTCAGCTGTGGAACTCTTCCTTTTAACACTCACAGCCTCATCAATTGTGGGTTTTATCTCTCTCATAAAACCCAATTTTTTTTTTCATTGCTTTGTCTTCTCTTTTTACTTTCCTCACCTCATCCTTCTTTGTGAAGGGCTTTGAAATTTTGCTTCTAAATGAAGAGCATCATGCAAGGAATTGATTGAATGGTTTTGAAGGGATTTTTTTATTTCTAGAGTTGGAAGCCAGGAATGACAATCATTCATAAAAAAGGTCCAGTCGATGGTCTCCAGCAATGTGTTTCCCGCTTTATTGCATGTGCTTGAGATCAAGATGATGGCAAGTCCAAGGGTCGTTGAAAAGTAATGCCTCCTATTGTTTTTCTCCAAAACAGGAAATGATATTTGAATGCAACAAAGCGCAGTCCATGCATGACTTCTTCCCACCACTGGTTGTAAGGTTTTGTTATTCTGACGCGAGATGTCTCGGTGTGACTTGAGTCATAATGGCAGAGGACAAGACGTCAGTGCTGTGAAGTGTGAAGCACTGGAGATGAGAGTTGGGATGACTGACTGACGAGATGAGATGACTCGAGGTGAGAGTTTGGTGCACCATTATGATCCTCGCAGCAAGAGACGGTCAATGGAGTACCATTACAAAGGATCACCTCCCCCAATTTTGCTCTGTCAGATTTTCGTCTCTTCCCCAAACCTAAGGAACACCTTCGGGGAGAACATTTTTCTTCCAGCGATGATGGCAAGGCCGCTGAGAAGTGCTGGTTAAGTCAGCAGAACGCAGAGTTCTATTGTGATGGCATCACAAGATTACTTGAACTTTGGAAGAAACGTGTGGACCACAGTGGTGATTATGTTGAGAGATAAATATGCACCATGGTGGAAAAAAAAGGTTGATGTTCATATCTGTCTTTAAGCCTAGTGTTGGCGCAGTGGTTAGGGCAGCAGCTTGGGACCCAAAAGGTCCTGAGTTCAAGCCCCGTTGGGCCACTGAATTAATATATATATATATATATATATATATATATATATATATATATATATATATATATATATATATATATATACCAAGTCGTATAACACCAGGGGGTTGACTCAGTCTGTCATCCTTCCTAGGTCGGCGAAATGAGTACCAGTGTACTGGGCCCGGTGTATGCCCCGGTGAGAATAGGTGTACCATATCCCTGTGTCGCAAGAGGCGACCAGGGTTGCGTCAGGAAGGGCATCCGGCGTAAAAACCGATGCCAAATCATTATGCGGACAACAAAACGAATTTCCATACCGGATCGGTCGAGGCCCGGGTTACCAACGACCGCCACCGGTACGGGTGGTCAGCAGGGTACCAGTGGAAATTGTGCTACTGCTGGGCGAAGGAGGAGAAGGAGACGGGGAAGGCGAGTCCGGAGGCAGTGGGAGAGGGGGAAGGGTGGAAGTGTGCAGGTGAGAGTTGGAACTCTGAATGTTGGGACGATGACTGGCAAAGGGCGAGAGTTGGCTGATATGATGGAGAGAAGAAAGGTGGACATACTGTGTGTACAAGAGACCAAGTGGATGGGGAGTAAGGCTAGGAGCATTGGAGGTGGTTTCAAACTGTTCTACCATGGTGTGGATGGGAGAAGAAATGGTGTCAGGGTAATCCTGAAGGAAGATTATGTCAAGAGGGTATTGGAGGTGAGGAGAGTGTCTGACCGAGTGATGAGTGTGAAGTTGGAAATTGAAGGGGTGATGATGAATGTCATCAGTGCATATGCACCGCATATGGGGTGTGAGATGGAATATAAAGAAGATTTCTGGAGTGAGTTAGATGAAGTGGTGGAGAATGAATCCAAGGATGAAAGAGTGGTGATTGGAGCAGATTTCAATGGGCATGTTGGGGAAGGGAATAAAGAGGATGAGGAGGTGATGGGTAGGTACAGTCTCAACAAGAGAAATGTGCAAGGGCAAATGGTGGTAGATTTTGCAAAAAGAATGGAAATGGCGGTGGTTAATACCAATTTCAAGAAGAAGGAGGAACACAGGGTGACGTACAAGAGTGGAGGAAAGTGCACACAGGTGGATTACATCTTAAGCAGGAGATGCAACCTGAAAGAGATTAGAGACTGTAAGGTGGTGGCAGGGGAGAGTGTAGCTCGACAGCATCGATTGGTGGTCTGTAGGATGATTTTGGAGGTGAGGTTGAGGAAGAGAGTGAGGGCTGAACCAAGGACCAGATGGTGGAAGCTGAAGGAGGAAGACTGTTGCATGAAATTTAGGGAGGAGGCGAGACAGGTGTTGGATGGTGGTAAAGATGGGTGGGATGATTGGGCAACTGCAGTAGAAGTGGTGAGGGTTATAGCTAGGAAGGTACTTGGTGTGACATCTGGACAGAGGAAGGAAGATAAGCAGACTTGGTGGTGGAACGAGGAAGTACAGGAAAGTATAAGGAAGAAGGGGTTGGTGAAAAAGAAGTGGGATAGTCAGAGAGATGAAGAAAGTAGGGAGGAGTACAAGGAGTGGCGGCGAAAGGCAAAGAGAGAGGTGGCAAAGGCTAAGGAAAAGGCATATGACGAGCTGTATGAGAAGTTGGATACAAAAGAAGGGGAAAAGGATTTATACCGATTGGCAAGACAGAGGGACCGAGCTGGGAAGGATGTGCTGCAGGTTAGGGTGATAAAGGACGTAAGGTGTTGAGAAGGTGGATGGAGTACTTTGAGGAGCTGATGAATGAAGAAAATGAGAGAGAGAAGGTTGGAAGAGGTGGAGATAGTGAATCAGGAAGTGGGGTGGATCAGTAAGGATGAAGTGAGGACTGCTATGAAGTGGATGAACAGTGGAAAGGCGGTTGGCCCAGATGACATATCAGTGGAGGCATGGAAGTGCTTAGGAGAGATGGCAGTGGGGTTGTTGACCAAATTTTTAAATAAAATCTTGGAAAGTGAGAGGATGGCGGAGTAGTGTAGATTAAGTGTACTGGTTCCGATTTTCAAGAACAAGGGTGATGTGCAGAGCTGTGGAAATTACAGAGGGATAACGTTGTTCGGCCACACCATGAAGTTGTGGGAAAGAGTAGTGGAAGCTCGGTTGAGAGGAGAGGTGACGATTTGTTAGCAGCAATATGTGTTTATGCCAGGAAGGAGCACCACTGATGCGATGTTTGCTTTGAGAATATTGATGGAGAAGTATAGGGACGGCCAGAAGGAGTTGCATTGTGTGTTTGTGGATTTAGAGAAAGCTTATGATAGGGTGCCAAGAGAGGTGTTGTGGCATTGTATGAGGAAGTCGGGAGTGGTGAAGTCTGTGAGGATTGTGCAGGATATGTATGATGACAGTGTGACAGCGGTGAGGTGTGCGGTAGGAATGACGGACCGGTTTAAGGTAAAAGTGGGATTGCACCAAGGATCGACTCTGAGCCCTTTCTTGTTTGCAATGGTGATGGACAGGTTGACGGACGAGATCAGACTGGAGTCTCCATGGACTATGATGTTCGCGGATGATATCATGATCTGTAGGGAGAGTAAGGTGGAGGTACGCACTGGAGAGAAGGGGAATGATAGTCAGTCGGAGTAAGACGGAGTACATGTGCGTAAATGAGAGGGAGGGTGGTGGTATGGTGCGGTTGCAAGGAATTGAGGTGGGGAAGGTGGATGGGTTTAAATACTTGGGATCAACTGTCCAAAGTAACGGAGAGTGTGGGAGAGAAGTGAAAAAGAGAGTGCAGGCAGGATGGAGTGGGTGGAGAAGAGTTGCAGGAGTGATTTGTGACAGAAGGGTAGCTGCAAGAGTTAAGGGGAAAGTATATAAGACGGTAGTGAGACCAGCTATGTTGTATGGTTTGGAGGCGGTGGCGCTGACAAAAAGACAGGAAGCGGAGCTGGAGGTGGCAGAGTTAAAGATGCTGCGATTCTCGTTGGGAGTGACGAGGATGGACAGGATAAGTAATGAGTATATTAGAGGGACAGCGCAGGAAGGACGGTTTGGAGACAAAGTGAGAGAGGCGAGATTGAGATGGTTTGTACATGTGCACAGAAGGGAAGCGGAGTACATCGGGAGAAGGATGCTGAAAATGGAGCTGCCAGGCAGGAGGAGAAGAGGAAGGCCAAAGAAGAGGTTCATGGATGCGGTGAGGGCGGATATGTGGGTGGTTGGAGGGTCAATGGAAGATGTGGAGGATAGAGCGAAATGGAGACGGTTGATCTGCTGTGGCGACCCCTCACGGGAGTAACCGAAAGAATAAGAAGAAGAAGAAGAAGAAGTATCTGTCTTTGTTTCATTTGAATATCTTTACCTGTTTTGGGGAAAAAAAAGAAAAGAAGAGGAGGCATTACTTTTCAACATGCCTTCGTAATATTGCTGCGGGCCGGGGTTCGGTGGCGATAAACGACCACGAGGTGGAGCAGTGGAGTCGTCTCACACCGAACACCCGGAATTTAGGTCGTGACTCTCAGATAAGTCCGAGAGTTCACGTGTCCCTTGGCGGACCGTGGTCGCCAATATTATGATGGCGTGGGGTCGGGTTTATTGCCTAATTTCAATATACCTAAATACTCACGTCATCCAACTACCGGGGAAAACCACACCCTCGACGGACCTCGGGCGGAACGGACCGTTTACCGAGCCCGATCCGGGTGTAAACCGAGCGGGGATTACCAAGATCCGTCGGTCCAAATGAACAATTTACCGGCCCAAATGGCCTCACTAATTCTCAAGTCCGAACCATGCTGTTTCAATCAAAGAAAGAACAGAAACAAACTGGAACATTTAAACAATTATTTTATTTACAGGAATAAAAGAAAGGGACAAAGTGTAGACTTATTCATGACTATATGCAAGCAAATATTTACAATGATCATAAACACTTAAACAGTTTTACTTATAGGACGGCGCCACATACATACAAAAGAAAAAGGACCCAATTGGTCTTTATTCGACCCTTGCAGCCAAGGGGATAGTCGAGCTGGGGGTCAGAGTTCTGTCGGGGTACCTGACCGCGTTCGTATGGCTTGGCCCGCGACTACAAGTGTGGGACCCGTGGTCCATGGGATCTTGGATGGTGAATAGCGGATCCAGGGTTGCTCCTTGTAGAAGGCCAGTGGAGACTCCAGGCTTGAGAGCTCCAGCAATGACAACAGCGCATCCAAACTGCCTTCCAAGAACTGCTCCCTCCAAAGAACTTCAAAGAACTCTCAAGAACTCCCAAGGACACGCAAGAACTCTCTGAACTCTGAACTCTCCGAACTCGAACGAGCACAAGAAATCTCCACACACACACACACACACACACACACACACACACACACACACACACACACACACACACACACACACACACACACACACACACACGGTCGCGTCATCCTTTTACGACCGCTCTGAGCGGGGCGGGGCCTTGGTGGAGCTGACGTGCTGATCGCCCTGATTGGACAGGGACCTCCATGGATCTGCCCTTTCTGGGCAGGGTTATGGCTGAGCCGGGAAAACCCGCCCCCTCTACGCGTGTCTGTACCCCTCTTGCTAGAGAAACAACGATTTTGCCTCGTGGTGTTGGAATGCAGACCAATTTGAGGAAGTCGAATCGAGCACGTGAGGACCTTTCCTCGTATGCTCGGGCTGCGAGGCGAGGGCGCAAGCGCTGAAAGACACTGTGGCCGCAAATGGAGGGGATCTGGAGATTTAAATAACCTAACTATAAAATAACTCACAGCACACACACGAAATTCCCATTAGACATAGGGGATGGATTCTAACGATAAATACATACTTATCAAAATAACTAAGCTACGGGGACTGCTGTCTGTTTGTGTGCAAAAGGCTTCCAGATTCGTAACAATATAACAAGGGGGGGGGGGGGTGGAACGTCAATTGTAAAATTTCTCCTTAAAACATGAATCCTGTTTGAAATATACAGACTATTGACTGAAAAGTATGGTGATTGATGTCTGTCGAGGTTAAAAATGAGCTTTCTTATAAACAAGGTCTTGAGCCTTGCATCCTCTGTTGATCCAAGACTTTCCTTGGAAAATCGGACCGACTCAGTGTGCAAGGCCTTTGTCTGTAGCTCAATGGAGTACTGCTCTCTGCTCTTGGCCAGTGCTCCAGCATCGCATCTGTCTCTCCTAGATTTTGTGAAGTCTAAAGCTCTTAAAAATATTTGAATAGAATCTCCCATGATGAGACCAAAGCACAAGGTCTTTTGCTTTCACAATGCAGATGAGTCGATGGTCTCTCTGTTTTCTCCTGTCTATTCTCAAACACCACTCCCTCTGCTCTCTCAGTCCTCCAACCCTCTCCAGCATCTCCAGAAAGCACACGTTCTTTCAGTAACCCCCTTTTGGTTAAACTGTCAAAATCCATGTTGACGGCACACCTCAACCTTATTATTCCTCTCTTCTCCCATCGATGGAACCACCTTCCAGAGGCTGTTCTGCTTCGCTCTTTCCTAACCCAACAATTTTACTTTCTAGTTTCAGTGTTTCCTCCCCTGCTCCCTCTCCTCTATTCCTGTTTGTTCATTCCCTTTATGTTTGTCTAAGGCCTAAGTCACATATGCTCTACGGCGAGGATACGGCGGTCGTACGCCCTCTGAATTGACAGAAACGTGTGGCGGCCGCAGGGTTTCTGCGGTGGCCTCAGGGTGGCCCTACGCCGTTTGGCTATCTTTTTTAGGCCGTAGGGGTCGCCGTGGAATTATAACACGGAGTTATAACTTTTTTCATTTCTACGTTCGCCGTAGCAATTCGACAAGCCGAAAAAAAATATATATATATAAAAATGAACCCACTCGTTACTGTCCGTCTGGCCACACGTTCGCCTTAGGGCCCCCCTGCGGTCGCCTTGCGGCACCTTGAGGCGACCTTGCGTCTGCCTTGAAAATTTTTTGGCCGCCGCAGGGCCCCCTTAAGGTCACCGTGCGACATCAAATCAAAGACTGTACGGAAACCCCACGTTTTCGGTCTCCACAATTTATAAATACGCCGTGCGGCTCCCCGAAAAATAAAAACATATGTGACTGCTACATTGTGTGACCGTGGAAATACTGCGGCCGCCGTATAATTGCTAGTGGCCATAGATTTTGGAGACCCCACGGCCGCCGTGGCAAATGTGACTGAGGCCTAACTGTCAGTTCTACCTTGCTCTTCCATGAGTCTCGCTCCCGTAAAGAAAAAGAAAAAGGTCCAGGTTAGATTTGAATCTCCCTCGTTGAATAATTAGTTTCAAAGAATGGCCTTTGTTGTGAGGTTGGAGACATGGATGTTCCAACTTAACAATATCACAGTTTTCAAAACTCGTGTTTGTGACTTGGGAAGTCGTGCTGATGAGGCATTTTATTTATGGTTGAAACAGCAATACCACCAGGGTTGAGTAGATTCCAGTTCAAGCCGGGTCATGTGCTCCACCAATGTGTGAACCAAATATGTGATCATTCCAGTGATGTTTCACGAGCTGTGAGGTCGTCAAAGTATCCATGTTGTCATTCATACATCCTGTTTGTTCACTTAACATATTCCTCGTATTGTGTGGAGAATGACATGATGTAGCAAATAATCTTCTCATTGTTTTATAGTGCAGCCAATCCAATATAATTATTTCTTGCCATCCATAAATGTTAAATGTAATTTGAAATCATCTTCACAATTTCATTCAGTTCTGAACCTCAACTGTTGAAACGCTAAGCTTCAAATCTCATTCTCAAGAGCAAAAAGCTGAATTCCTCGAAGGTTCTGGATGGTAAGCAGCACGTCCATTTTCTACATAAAACAACAAAACCAACCTAAATTTCTTGAAGCTTTGTTCCAGTTAAAATATTTTATTGCTTCATGGACCTCATGATGCATCACAGAAAGTATTGTACCGTGGAAGGGGAGATCCATAGTGAGGATGTGGTGCGTGTCGTATGGGCCGTGTGATTCATGTAGCGTAGATTTACTCTTGTAAACAGGGAAAATGCCAGAGTAAGTTGTCTTGTTAAACGTGATGCTGAGGAGGCAGCTTGTGTAATTTATAGACAGTATAGCTTGGGATAAGATTGTATGTGAAAAAAAGGAAGAAAAAAAAACCTCCTGTTAGCGGGTGGGACCAGGTGGGGACTTTGGCACAAAAGGCATGAGGAAAGCACTATGTTGGAACAGGGATGACGGCTCACTGGAGACATGGACGCTGCCTCACTATCTCTCGCCTCCACCGTATCACTCCTGACACCCTTCTGGTACCCGAGTCACATTTCGCTTGCATGCCAGCGACCACCAGCTTCATGCCTATGTAAGTCCTCACCTGCTTTCTGGGTTTGAGGGTGGTGGAGCAGCGGCAGAAACCCAAATCCTATTCAGCTTCCTTCTGATGACTCCATCTTTACGCTTTGCTGATTTGGGTTCCTTCCGGTGACTCCAATGCAGTATTTGGCCTTCCGTTTAATCATTCCCTCTGTCACAGCAAGAGTGTGGTGTGAGGCGCTTTAGTGGGTCAGCATTGTTTATTCCTTTATCTCTGTATACAAGTTTGCATATCCCCCTATCTTTATCCTGAATCGTGTTTGTCGACCGCTCGCTTTGTTCCGTCCTATTTATAGTGTCTTGTATACCCTTATCCACGTATTTTAAAATAAACTATTTTAATCGTAAAATATGTTTCCCTGTCTTTCACCTCTTGCACGCGTGTTCCACCACCCAGGTTCGGCTTAATTGGGAATAACCTTGGGGAATCGTAAGGTAAATCCGAGCTCAGGGTAATTCCCATTTGAACGGAGTTTAGATTACCAACTTTAGGCTGTTTATGCCATCATCGATCTTGGTGCCGAGGCATATTACATTTGTGAGCCTCCGACGCGGCAGTATCTTTGCTGGTTATGCCTGGAAAATGGCAAAAATTCTGCATACATATAAGGCTCAAGTGTATGAGGCTGCATTTCAATGAGTTGGATTCGGAATGCATGACACAGATGCCCCAGATGTGAGCATTTCATTTGATTTGAATGTCATATTTATTTTGATGTGTGAATTGATGTGTGAGAATGTCCTATTTCTATCCATAAATCATGTATGGACACCATTAGATGCAAAAATTCTTCAAGCATTCAAAGGATATTGCTTTGTGTCAGCGATCGTTATGGGGAGTGTTTCCACCCTCTAAACAAAATTAAGAAACCTCGAGACATTCTTTATTGTGAAAGCTTTGTCTTCAGCTTGAGGGGAGAATGCAAAAACCTGATTACCTGTCATATGTGTAAATTACGTGTGTAAACGAAGGAATCTCCAGGCTTTTTGTGAAAAAAGTTTTGTAATTTTTCCGATTGCAGTATCCCTCCCGTATGCTTTGCGTTGTCCCAAAGGCAACACCAACTCATTTAATACGTCTACATTGTTTTTAGTCTCACCAGAAGGGTTTGCGAGACAATTGTAATGCTCGTGCTTGTCTGTGTCTCTGTGTGTCTATGTCTATATATTTTTACTTTAAATATTTTTTTCTCTACAACCGCTTGTCCGATCGATGCATAACTTTAAATATATTAGCAACTCCTTGTGGAGAATATTGTTATGAATCTGGAAACCATGCGCACTCAACATTCAGTATCCCAAAGTTCAGGTTCATTCAGGTCCCAAAGTTAGTTATGCCCGTAAGTACGTGTGTAGTCAGGACCCCGTCCTTTTGTTTAGTGGGAGGATTAAATGTGTGCGTTGTGACGGCTAGTTAGGTTATTACATCTCATCGTGCATCTATCATCCCATCTGCACGACCCAACCAGCCCATCATGCTCCATCACCGCCCATTGGCCGCTCGTACCTTGATATGCCGAGAGGGGGCCTCGCGGTTCCGGTCCTCGGGCCCCACAAACTATGGTTTTTGTTCGGTGGGCCTTTCAGGGCAGACCCTCTTGCTCTGCGCGAGCGAGTCCACATGGCCACGTGGAGAATATGGGGTCTCCTTGCAAGGGCCACGGCTCCGCCCCAGTAGGGTGCGGCCGTAGGCCAATGAGGGACGGACAGAGATTATTCTCGCCAAGGCCCCTCCCCATTGGTTGGAGGAGATATATCTCGGAGACTCGGAGGGTGGTTTGGTTGGCGTTGGCGCTGGGAGAGCTTATTCGCGGTGGCGGAGTGGCAGAGTTTTGGTCACGGTGGCTGCACGGAAAAGTGGTTTTGTCGGCATGTGCATGGACAGGAGTCTGAAAAGGAGTGGTGGTCGGGACGTGCACAGAGAGGAGTCCACCAAGAGTCGTGTTTTGCGCTGAGTCGGGTGGTGCGAGGAAGGAAGGAGTCGTGGTCGGTACGTGCACGGAGAGGAGTTTGGAGCTCCGATGATTCGCCACGCAAGTTCCGTCACGAGCCACGAGCCTGGCACGAACTCCTGGACTGTGCACCAACGACCATTACCCACGTGAGGTGCCACATTACCGAGCACGCTTTCCTGCAACGACAGGTACCCATGAACTTTGACCCCCAGATCGTCTCTCTCTCGTCGGCTGGAGAGCCCAATAAAGAACTCTGGGTTTCTTTTCTTTGTGTGTGTGTTTGCATGTGGGCCCGTCTTTAAGTAGAACTGTGTAAGTGCTTGTATCATTGTAAATTCCTGCATATTCATTCAAGTCTCGCCTCTTCTGTCTTTTGATTTTGCTGTAAATAAATTTATTAGACATGAACCCAGTCTGTTTCCGTCCCTCCTTATATTGGTGCAGCATGGTTCGTATCTGAGTTTACACGGGGTTTCATCCCCGGTAATCGGTACATCGTAGCCGGAACATCCTGGGCAGGCCAGCTCGACTGCATCCGAGCCGGAGTTGGAAGGTGGAAGTTGATATTCTACCATAGCTAGTAGAGTGATCCGGTTCGGCCAGACGTTCCGAGGGCGTGAATCCCCGGTAGCCAAGACTGCGTGGTTACTTATATTAGGTATATTGGATCTAGACAATTAACCCTACGCCACGCGGTCGAGATATTGGCGCTTCACGGTCGATTAATCGACCCGCCGGCTCGCGGAGTTATCCGAGCGACGGCCTATAATTCTGGGGAGTCTGGTGGGAGACGGCGTAAACTTCCCCACCTAGCGGTTGTTCTCACCACCGACCCCTGGCCCACAACAACATTTTATTGATAACTCTGATGTCATAGGCCACATAGTATGGCAGCCATATTGGATTAAAGGGAAAAAATTGGACATCTCCAAAACCGATTAATGAAAAAAATTGAAACTTGGCATATGTCATGAACTCCCCATGGGGTATATAGGGTGATGACGATGACATCATCGGTGAAGTATTCCAGCCATAATTTGGTTAAATCGAAATCCTTATCTGAAAAATCTGAAACTTCATATATCTGATTTACCACCCGATGTGAGTGAAGAATTAAATTTATGACATCATCAGTCATGTGGTCTGGTGGCCATATTGGATTGAAAATAAAAACATTTTAAAATCATCTTCTTCAGAACCGCTTAACAGATTGATGTGAAACTTTACATATGATCAATTAGCTATGGCGAATATCGCTTGAATTTTTTTTCATATTCATTTTTATTGATGTAATTTAGCCTTTTTTTGCACACAAGTGGTTGTTAAATGTCCTAATAATCAATCACTACTCAATGAAGCTACGGATAATGGCAATGTATTTGACATAATCGGGTGCATGGATGATACGGGTATATGGGCCATAATCGTAGCGTGTTCAGTTAACGGTGGTATTTTTGTTCAGAATGAGTGTGCGAGACGATACGCTCTACCGAGTGCAGTTCTAGTTTGTGAGGTTGGTATTTAAGAAGAGAGAATAAAAACAAAATTTTTTTATGAAGTTGCCCTAAAATGCCACTATGCACTGCAGCATCTTCATGACGATAACCATGAGAATGTCTCAAATCATGCTAACTCACAAAAACACGTATGAATGCATGCACATCATTCTGTCTCGCAATAAAGGTGGTTCTGGGTGTGTGTGCATGCATACATTCTGCTCAGATTTGCATACTTTGTGCAGAGTGTATCATATTCTGATTCAAAAAAAATGCACCTGAAAATGTTGTTGGAAATAGCCAACTGGCAGAGTGTTGGAGGATACAGCAAGTACATGTATTCTTGCTATAACATAGTGTCTTCATGATTTAGCTATGATTACACCATGCATGCAATTGCAAAATCGTGGTATTAATTTGAAAAAATAAGAGGTAAATCACTGAAACGGTTCTGGAACAAGGACACATCAATGCAACCTCCTCCCTACTCCTTTCCTCGACCCTTTCCTCGACCCGAAATATCTACCTTCCCTCCCTCCTTTACCCACCTCCTCCTTGCTGAACATAGTCCTCACATCCATGAACCTTGCCAGGTGTGTGAACCAGGAGGGTTTGAGATGTATACGGAGGTAACTGACCATTATATCTTTTTTTGAGATGGCCTGCTTGATTCCCAAGCTTGATTCCTAAGTGACGGGCTAGCACGGCTTGTTTTCAGTGGGCAGTTCTGTATTTTTCACAGGGATGTGCCCACTGCAGACTTAAGCTGGAAGTACCTTTTTATCACTGTAAAAATCTTATTTCCCGGATGACAAAATCCTTGTAAACTGCAATGAATTACTGAATAGGATTGATGCTTGGTAAGCAACACCTATTGTTCAGAACCCTTGCAGCAACAACTGATGTTGTACAAAGGTTCGTGGCCACCATACCAGTGAAAAGGTATCATATTTATGCCAGAGAGTATAGTTTTGCAGCTCAAATCTTGAGCGTGATCCACTTCATTCTGATGAAGGTCAGTGAGCCAGAAACATGTCCATGGATTGATTCCCAAGTGATGGGCTGGCATTTGCTGAAAAAAAAAAAACTTCAGCTGGTTGACCTGCATGCCACACACAGGTACCAGCTGTATGCTTGTGTGTAGTGGACAGTTCTGTGTCTTTCATAAGCTCTGCCCTCTGCAGACTGCTTGCTACACTGCAAGTACCTTTCTAACTACAAAATTACTTGACATCAACATACTTTTACATGCTTTGCAAGGACATAAGTAGAGATTGGAGAAACATGTATGGTAGGTGGGATTTGAACCTGGCTTCTTTGCGTGATGAGTTCCCAGCACTCTTAGGCCAACAGCAACCCGTTTATACAATTGTAAGTAAATTTGAGTTTGACTTGATTAGCAGTGGTGATGATGCTTTCTCACGTTGTCTTTTCCTGAATTTGGATTATGCACACATTCGCAGGTAAATGACGAGGAATGCATGGATGTTATTTACTTGAGAGGATCAAAGACCAAAAAGTAACTATTGGCTTCATTCCTTACACTATTCGTACACTTATGCTGGATATTCAATTTTTGTTTTTTGTACACGGAGTCAAGGCTTGTAGAAGACCTAGAATACTGAATGGATCAGGACGTGACAGGACAAAAGGAACAGTGGAGAGGGAGAGAGTTTGAGGGGGGCGGGGGGACACCAACAGCAGAGTTGAAGGACAAAATAGAGAGTGACTTAGACAAACAATGGGATAGGGAGGAATGGGAAGCAGACTCATTTGGTGGATGGGATGGATACAGAATAAACTCTAAGGAAGGAAAAATTGGAAATTTGGAAGGAGGAGGGCTTGTGGTGGGAGGGTTATTGAAGGTAGAAAAAAATCATTGCTTTGGATTGGGAATGATCTGAGATGGTGGTGAACAGCTGGCTTGAAGATCTGGAGGGAGGAATATTGAAGAGAATGGGGAAGTTGGTTCCACAGTTGGGAAAAAAGAGGAGTGAATGAGTGGACGTGAGCAGTGATCCTGGATTTTGGGGGCTTCATCAGAAGGGGGATGATGGTGGACCGTGTGCACCCTGCAGGAACCTGGGTGGGGTGGGGGGAGGTTCAAGACCAGAGAAGAGGCAGTAGAAGACAGATAGACCACTGACCTGTCTGCGATGGGAAACTGATAGGCCCATAGTGTCAGCTCCCCGCCCCAGGCCTGGAGTCCTTGCTTTCCAATACGTCAAGCTGAGCAAGGTGTGAGGCAGGGGCCAGCTCAGAGGGGAGAGCAGTAATCCATAAAACTGTGGATGAAGGCCTTAATTGTAGGTGGATCGGAGCTCGTGTGTGCCAAGGAAGGACTTTGTATGATGAAGGATGCCCAGTCGGCGACTGGCTTTGGAGGCCAACTTTGAAATGTGGTTTTCCCAAGACAGATCATGGCTGACAGTTATTCATGTATTCATATGCAGCCTGTGGCTGCTTGGCAGCATCGTTTTCTGGGACCGCGGCTCTGCCGCTGATGCAATGCCCCCTGTTACTAGTATGCTGGTACTCATTTTGTTGACTTCGGAAGGATGGCAGACTGAGTCTACCCGCCTGGTGTCAATTCAATGGTGACGAGCTTGAATTCAAGACCCTAAGATCTTATGCCAGCCACCCTAACTGTTAAGCAAACACCAGACTTATGGCTGATAGTGAGAGCAAAGAGATTGAGTGACTGAAGTTCCTCAAGAGGATTGTTTAGAAAGTTGATGGGGGTGGGGGTGTGGGTGTGGGTTTTGCCAGATGGTCATTTCGGAGAGAGATAGTGAGAGTGGGAGATTTGTCAGGATTGAAAGACATATTCCAAGTGTTTGACCATCTTGTGATATTTTTTTTTTCAAGGTCTGAAGAGAGGGAAGAGGCTGCAGCTCGCCTGTCTGAAGGATGAGGGATGTCACAGCAGAGGGTGGAGTCATCTGCAAATAGATGAAGAGGATTTTAGGAAGATCAGGAATAGGATTGAGCCCAATAAACTGCCTTGGAGCACTCCAGCCTTGACAGGGAGAGGAGATGAAATGAATCCATTGAAAGCCACATGTTGGCTACGAGGGTAAAATAAATCAGTAATCCAAGAGTGGAGTTGGCCTTTGATGCCATCAGCAGCGAGTTTGGAGAGCAAAGCATGATGCCAGCTGCATTGAAAGCACGCGATGTGTTCTGAGAGACAGCCCTGATCTTATGGCTGACATTGAGGGCCTCCATATATTGTTGGTTGAGTAGAAGCAGCATGTCCCAGGGAGAGTGACCTGGTCTGAAACCAAATTGGTAATCTGAGATGAGGTTGTTGGAGAAAAGGAAGGATTTGATGTCAACTGCAATGATGGGTTCCATAACCTTGCTGATGATTTGAAGTAAGCTCTTAGGTCTGCAGTTAAGGGGATCAGTTTTTGCACCTTTTTAATGTAATGCAGTGATATTGGTGGACTTCCAAGCAGATCGAAGATGACCTAGGGCAAATGATCGGGTGAAAAGGACAGAGAGAGGATCTGCAAGAGCAGCAGAGCAGGTTTTTAGGACACGTGAACTGATGCCGTCTCTTGCAGTTGCAGAGTCAGTCAAGGATTGACAGAATCTTCTCCACCTTCTCTGATGCAAAAGACACAGATTCCAGGAGCAGTTGGGTACAACTGAGAAGTATGGGTGCAGAGAGTGAGGGGTTGGGGATACAAGATTTGGAAGCAAACACAGAATGAGGCATTCATCCTTCTCACGAGGCGAGTTGGTTGTGGTGCCACTTGAAGAGAGGGAAGAAATGGAAGGGGAGCATACTCCAGAGACAGACTTAACAAGGTGCCACCAGGTTTTGGAGGAGAGAAAAGTTTGGAAGTTCATTCTTGAGGTTGGACAGATGTTTTATGGCTCTTCTGAGAGGGGGCACACACTTGTGGGCTTTTTGGAATGCACTGAGACTGCCTTCGGTCGGCTTCGCCTTCCAGGAAGAGAAGGCAAGTTCTTTCATTGCAACTGTCTCACCACAGGATTCAGTGTACCATGTGCTTGATCAATCATCGATCATGATGATAATGATGATGATGATGATGATAATGGGCGGGAAGAAGGGTAGGATAACTGAAGATGAGATGGGATGAATCTGTGCATAAGGGAGCAGGTTTGTGCGGAAGGATTCCCAGGCTGAGTTAATCTCAGGGGCAGTAGATCTATATGGGAGACAGTCCTGAAGAGAGAGGGCTGTTTGCAATCCATGCCAATCTTCCTTGGTAAACTGCCAGACTCACCAACATGGAGGCAGTTCCCTGAGAATAGCCAGAGAGATATTGCTCTCACAAGTATATGATCAGGTGAACCAATTGGAGCAGAGAGAAGAGCAGGAGACATTTGTGGGGAAGTTATGTCATCACCAAGTCCAGAAGGTAGAATTTGATATTGGGAGAAATCTGGGTTGGAAAGTTCACTGATGGAGTCAGTCCCATGGAGTCAATAGAAGTCCTTTGCTGAAGTGCCATGGCTGGTTAGGGAGGTACCAACGCGCAACCAATTTGCATGGTGACAATTGAAAAAGCCACATATGATGAAGAAGGAGTTGGGATGAGTGGTTAAAAGGTTTTCCTTGTTGTGAGATATATATATTTATGTATGATGGAGATGGAGATGGAATCCTCACTGTTTGGAGGATGGTACAACACACCACACAGACAAACAAGAGGTGGGGGCAGAGGGGAAGTTGCAGCTAAAGGTACTCCAGGGGTTGGAACGGTGTAAGATCAGCACACGGACAGTGATAAATTGAGTTATTGATTTAAAGAGCAACTCTGCAGTCAGAGCAGGGTTCAGGCCTATCAAATTGGAGGAGATGATAACCAGGGAACTCAACTCGGGAGTCCAGGACGTTCTGTGCAATGAAGAATTCTGTTAAGCAGTTGTCCAGGGCTGTCAGCAGCAGCCTGGATTGAGAGATCTGTCAGGTTGGATTGGAAGCCTCAGATTTTTGAGGTTCACACAGTGAGGGAGAGGAGGCAATAGGAGGTTGCGGAACAGGTGGGAGGCTCGGAGGGTGAGGGATGGGGGTGGGGGGAGGTTGGGGTGGAGACGAATATGGGAAGGGGCAGGGGGCAGAATGAGGTGGAAGCTGAGATGGGCAGGATGAGGGGGCAGGACAAGGGGGAATCTGAGAGGGGGCAGGACGACGGGGAAGCTGAGAGGGGCAGGACGACGGTCAGCTGAGAGGAGGCAGGACGAAGCGTAAGCTGAGAGGGGGCAGGATGACGGGTAAGCTGAGAGGGGGCAGGGTGAGGGGAAGCGTTGAGATGGTGAGGTGAAGGGGGAGCTTGGAGAGAATGGGGTGAGGTGGGATGCACAATTGGGGGGGGGGTGAGGTAGAGGGATGTTGAAGCGGTGGACATGTGGGGTAGGGTTGGAATTACGGCTTGCCGGAGATGTGGAGGAGGGTAAACAGTGGAGTCTGACACTAAATTAAAAAGAATCTGAAGGGAATTTGATTGTTGCGCACAGACAACGTCTGCAAACTGGACATTTCAATATTCCTATATTTAACACTGGCAAATACAACCCGTTACTTTGCTGATTGGAATATTAAGAGGTGGGAGGGGGGGGAGAGAATGGGTGGTGAGAGAATAGGGAGGGAGGGGAGAGAGAGGAGGGAGGGAGAGAGAGGAGAGGACGGAGGGGGCAACACTTCCGACTTGCAGCATTTCCGACTGTCAAAATGTGCAAATTGGACAAATGAACAAATTTTTAGTAATCTTCCTCTCCTTGACATTCTTTGAGTTGTATGGTGGTGGAGAGGGTTTAGTAGGAGGTTAGCATGAGTGGAAGGGAAGGCAGTGTGAGGTGAGGAAAGGGGAGGGAAAGGGAAGGCAGCATGAGGGGAGGAGAAGGGAAGGCAGCATGATGGGAGGGGAAGGAAAGGCAGTGTTAGGGGAGGTGAAGGGAAGGCAGTGTTAGGGGAGGAGAAGGGAAGGCAGCATGCCAGGGCATTACCTGGGTGAAAGTGCTTTCAATCATCGATTGCGAAAGTGAACTTGTTGCTCTTGCAGACTTTGGTTTCTTTGAATCCACATTCTCAACCGTCACTAATAATTACTCTCTCTGGTGTTTGGTTTTCAAATGTTTTTGCATATTGGACGTATTACAGTGATGAGCAATGTCTATTGAACAAAGTTAGCATGCAACTTTCAGACTGTCTTCTTTAACCTTCCCGAAATAGTTCCAAACTGCACTTCTGGACCTTTTGAATGACCTATTGTCAAAACTTTATCAGTCGATGTATTGCCTACCCGTTCGTCAGCAAAGCAATCAGCACGCTTTATTGGCCAACTTTAAATGTCTAGTTATTCATTTCAAAGGAACACCATGCCCCTGGGGCGTGTTTAGTTTGCAAGTGACTTGCTTTTACTGCTATGTTGCAAGTGGGATGCCAAAGGGGTGTGTTAGTTTTCAATTAATACATTACCAGGCCATGAGTAACTGGAACATGTCCAACAGGGATGAAAAACATTTTCCCCGAAAAAAACGCTTCTTTCTCGGAAGTAGGAATTACTCGGGATCGACGTTGCTTCTGGTTCACTACTCGATGCCTTTCGATTCCATGGGTGGAATCGAGAATCGAGTACTTTGGAATTGATTCCGCCAATAGTTATTAAGCACTCAAGCAAGCACAACAACCATACAATGAAACCATTGATAAGGAATGGCTGGTTTGGCAAGCAATTAGCGATCGTTCAGACCATATACCACCCGCAGATACCCGGAGTGTCAAATAATGTGTGAATTGGACAAATGAACAATTTTTACATCCTCGTGGAGGATCTCTAAGTCTTACTCACGTTGTTGTTCTTGTGGACTTTTTTGTTTCACGGCCTATAGTTTTCATCAAAACTTCCTGAAACTTGGCGTATATATGTAAAAATACCCTGCGCAGATAGTAACCATCTCCGATTTTGAAAATTCCTCCTAGAAAAGAAGTTATGACGTCAAAATATCTCCGCTAATGGAAATCGCCTAAAAAAATTATCTCCAAAACTCGGCAAGCTTTTTGAATTCTGTTTGCGGGAATCGAACAGGGCATTAGCAGAGATGAATTACTGAACATAAGATGCATCACTTTGACGTCATATAAATTTTTATGACGTCATTCCTTTTTTTTGACATTTTTTGTTTCACAACCCAGACTTTTCATCGGATCTTCGTGAAACTTGCCATGTATATGCAGAAAGCCCATGCGCAGACATTAACTATCTCCGATTTTGGCAATTCTTCCTAGAAAAAAAGTTGACATCATAATATCGCCGCTAATGGAAATCGCCGAACCATTATCTCCGAAACTAGGCAAGCTGTTTGAATTTTGTTTGCGGGAATCAAGCCGGGCATCAGCACAGATAATTTATCGCAAACCTGATACATCACAATGACGTCTTATTCGTTTTTATGAAGTCATCACTAAGAGGATGAGGATCTTAGCTCATTTGAGCTTGTTTGTAGTCGTTGGAACTGCTGCTAAGGTCAATTATGCAGTTTAAATTTTGAAATTCGGCTCAAGTTGAGATTATATAGCTTATTGCATGTGCAGATATTAAATAAAGGCACAAGCACTGGTGTCTCCGGGCGTTTATAAGCATTGCGATGTATCCAGCGATTCATTTGTATGAAGATCAGTGATCAGCAATGTATACAG